>NW_024470797.1:624475-856975 GCF_017639515.1 Carcharodon carcharias | reverse complement strand
TCCAGAGAACCAAGATTCGAGGAGGTTTAGGCCCGAAGCAGGCTATGTCATCAGCCTGGACCCTCGCTTTGGTGTTGAAAGGCTGGATGTTTAGTGGCAACCAGCTCTGGTAGTCCAGGAAAGCAAACTTGAAAGCTTCAGAAAGTCAAGGTCACTCACCTTGCTCAAAGGCGAGTCAGTTTCAGGGGGTTAACAATCAGTTTCTCTGCCTCTGGCCAAAACCCATTGTCCACCTGAGGAGATCGATGGTGGCTATTAGTGCTGCTGCAGGTATAACGATTTCCAATGGCTCACTCTTTGTTACAACCCCAGGCTGGGGGAGACAGAGCGTCATCTGTCCCCTGCTTTCCCCGGTTGCATTGGTCCACAAGGCCACAGGTGCGAGATTCCACGAAGATGAGAGTTGAGCTGCATCCTGCAATCACTGCTGGAAGTTTCCGGAACTTAGCCAACTTGCAAATCATGTGACCTGTGGCAGCCCTTCTTTTTGGGGGCGCAGCAATGTCCGCTCTGAAATAAGCGGCAATTAAGGTTTGATTTGAATTGTTCAGGATCTCGTTATGAACTCTGAAGGGAGCGTCACACACAATCGTTAATTATACCAGACCTGTTGAGTTTTTTTTCCAGCATTTGCTGTTTTTGTTGTGACCCCTTTCATGTCTTAGGGGTGTGGCAGAGTTTGGTCAGAAGATAGAGGGGAGGCAAGGAATTAAAAGGTTCAATTTGAAAGGGGAGTGTAGGAAGAGACTTGGGAGTGGAGGTACTCAAATCACTGAAGGCTCGCGTGGAGGAAGTTGTTGAACAGTATAGACGGCATCCTCGACCTTACTTGGAGAGGAATGGAGGACGAAGAGAAGGAGGATGATGAAAAAAAAAGCCTTTGAAGATCCAGGCAAGTTTGCAGCTGGAGCATCATGTCCAATCCCAACCTCTGCAGCTTATGCAAGGTGTCCAGGCCTGGGAGGGACTCACCAGAACGGGTCCTGGTGATGAGGGCGTTCGGCCGGGAGAAACGTTCCTCGTTCGGAGAATGGGGAGAATGAGGAAACTCGCGCCCACCAGGAGTGGGGGAGGTGAGTCGTATCTAGAGATTGAAGGGGGGAAAGCAGGAGGGGGAAGCTGGACAGAGACATGAGGGAGGAAGGAGATGTGGATGGGGAGAGATGAAAAGGGGGTGGGTGGGACGAGGCAAGTAAGGCAGCAGGGATGAGAAGGGCCTTGGTGGTTGTGTAACAATGGCTGCTGTTTTGTTGACAGATATCTTTGCCATTGGCATCGGGGATGCCAGCCAGCCAGACCTAGAGAAACTCACGACCAAGAAGGGTCAAACACATTCCTACTATTTCAACAGCTACGATCAACTGGAGGAGTTAACAGGTCTCATCGAAGAGCCAGAGAGTAAGTACAGGGCTGGGATTGGGCTGCGGAGAAAGACATCAAAGGTTCATTCCAACAGTACACAATCCCAATCCCAAACCGCTTCAGGTAAACTAAACTGTACACAATCCCAAAGGACCCAAACCACTTCCCGTTCACTCCCACTGTACACAGTACCATTGGAACAAAACCCATTCCCATTCAATCCCACTGTACACAATCCCAATGGAACCAAAGACCTTCACGTTCACTCCCACTGTACACAATCCCAATGGACACAAACCCCTTCCCGTTAACTCCCACTGTACACAAACCCAATGGTCCCAAACACCTTCCCGTTCAATCCCACTGTACACAATCCCAATGGACCAAAACCCCTTCCCGTTCACTCCCACTGTACACAATCCCAATCCCAAACCCCTTCCCAATCACGCCCACTGTACACAATCCCAATGGTCCCAAACCGCTTCCCGTTCACTCCCACTGTACACAAACCAAATGTACCCAAACCGCTTCCCATTCACTCCCACTGTACACAATCCCAAAGGATGCAAACCTGTACCCGTTCACTCCCAATGTACACAATTCCAATGGAACCAAACCACTTCCCATTCACACCCACTGTACACAATCCAAATGGTTCCAAAACCCTTCCCGTTCACTCCCACTGTACACAATCCCAATGGAACCAAACCCCAACCCAGTCACTCCCACTGTACACAATCCCAATGATCCCAAAACACTTCCTGTTAAATCCCACTGTACACAATCCCAATCCCAAAACCCTTCATATTCATTCCCACTGTACACAATCTCAATCCCAAATGCCTTCCCATTCACTCTCACTGTACACAATCCCAATGGACCCAAACCCTTCCCGTTCACTCCCACTGTACACAATCCCAAAGAATCCAAACCCCTTCCCAAACATTCCCAGAGTACACAATCTCAATGGACCCAAAAACCTTCCCATTCACTACCACTGTACACAATTCCAATGGACCCAAACCCCTTCCCGTTCACTCCCACTGTACACAATCCCAATGGACCCAAACCCCTTCCCGTTCACTCCCACTGTACACAATCCCAATGGACCCAAACCCCTTCCCGTTCAGTCCCACTGTACACAATCCCAAAGAATCCAAACCCTTTCCCGTACATTCCCACTGTGCACAATCCCAATGGAACCAAAGACCTTCCCGTTCACTCCCACTGTACACAATCCCAATGGTCACAAACCGCTTCCCATTCACTCCCACTGTACACAAACCCAATGTACCCAAACCGCTTCACATTCACTCGCACTGTACAAAATCCCAATGGACACAAACCTGTTCCCGTTCACTCCAACTGTACACAATTCCAATGGAACCAAACCACCTCCCGTTCACACCCGCTGTACACAATCCCAATGGAACCAAACCCCAACCGATTCACTCCCACTGTACACAATCCCAATGGTCCCAAACCCCTACCCATTAAATCCCACTGTACACAATCCCAATCCCAAACCACTTCCTATTCATTCCCACTGTACACAATCTCAATCCCAAATCCCTTCCCGTTCACTCCCACTGTACACAATCCCAATGGCCCCAAACCAATTCACGATCACTCGCACTCTACACAATACCAATGGACCCAAACACCTTCCCCTTCACTCCCACTGAACACAATCCCAATGGAACCAAACCCTTTCCCACTCACTCCCACTCTACACAATACCAATCCCAAACCCCTTCTCGTTCACTCCCACTGTGCACAATCCCAAAGAATCCAAACCCCTTCCCGTACATTCCCAATGTAAATAATCCCAATGGACCCAAAATCCTTCCCGTTCTCTCCCACTGTACACAATTCCAATGGACCCAACCCCTTCCCGTTCACTCCCACTGTACACAATCCCAATGGACCCAAAATCCTTCCCGTTCTCTCCCACTGTACACAATTCCAATGGACCCAAAAACCTTCCCGTTCACTCCCACTGTACACAATCCCAATGGACCCAAAACCGTTCCTGTTCAATCGAACTGTACACAATCCCAATGGAGCCAAACCCTTTCCATTTACAACCACTGAACACAATCCCAATGTACCCAAACGAGATCCCTTTCACTCCCAGTGTACACAATATCAATGAAATCAAACCCCTTCCCTTTCACTCCCATTGTAATTAATCCAAATGAACACAAACCTCTTCCTTTTCAATCCCACTGTACACAATCCCAATGGACCAAACCCCTTCCCGTTCACTCCCAATGCACACAAGCCCAATTGACCCAAACCCCGTCCCGTTCACTCCAACTGTACACAATCCCAATGGACCCAAACCCCTTCCCGTTCACTCCCAATGTACACAATCCCAACAGAACCAAAACCCTTCCCGTTCACTCCCACTGTACACAATCCCAATGGACCCAAACCCCTTCCCATTCACTCCCACTGTACACAATCCCAATGGACCCAAACCCCTTTCTGTTCACTCGCACTGTACAATATCCCAAAGGACGCAAACCCCTTCCCGTTCACTCCCACTGTACACAATCCCAATGGAGCCAAACGTCTGCCCAGTCATTCACACTTTGCAAATTCCCAATGGACCCAAACCCCTTCCCATTCACTCCCACTGTACACAATCCCAATGGACCCTTTACCCCTTCACGTTCACTCCCACTGTACTCATTCCCAAAGGACCCAAACCCCTTCCCGTTCACTCCCACTGTACACAATCCCAATGGACCCAAACCCCTTCCTGATCACTCCCACTCTACACAATCCCAATGTACCCAAACCCCTTCTCGTTCACTCCCAGTGTACACAATAACAATGGACACCAACCATTTCCATTTACAACCACTGAACAGAATCCCAAATTACCCAAACCCCTTCCTGTTCACTCCCAGTGTACACAATCCCAACGAAAACAAACCCCTTCCCGTTCACTCCCACTGTACACAATCTTAATGGACACAAACACCTTCCCGTTCACTCCCACTGTAAACAATCCCAATGTAACCAAACCCCTTCCCGTTCACTCCCATGGTACACAATCCCAATGGACCCAAAACACTTACCGATCACTCCCACTGTACACAATCCCAATCCCAAAATGCTTCCCGTTCACTCCCACTGTACACAATCCCAATGATCCCAATCCCCTTCCCATTAAATCCCACTGTACACAATCCCAATCCCAAACCCCTTCCTATTCATTCCCACTGTACACAATCTCAATTCCAAATCCCTTCCTGTTCACTCCCACTGTACACAATCCCAATGGCCCCAAACCAATTCCCGATTACTCGCACGCGACACAATCCCAATGGACCCAAACACATTCCCGTTCACTCCCACTGTACAAAATCCCAATGGACACAAACCCCTTCCCACTCACTCCCACTCTACACAATACCAATCCTAAGCCCCTTCCCGTTCACTCCCACTGTGCACAATTCCAGTGGACCCTAACCCCTTCCAGTTCACTCCCACTGTACACAATCCCAATGGACCCAAACACCTTCCCGTTCACTCCCACTGTACACAATCCCAAAGGATCCAAACCCCTGCCCGTACATTCCCAATGTACACAATCCCAATGGACCCAAATACCTTCCCGTTCACTCCGACAGTACACAATTCCAATGGAACCAAACCCCTTCCCGTTCATTCCCACTGTACACAATCCCAATTGTCCCAAACTCCTTCCCGTTCACTCCCACTATACACAATCCAAATGGACCCAAACCCCTTCCCGTTGACTCATACTGTACACACTCCCAAAGGATCCAAACCCGTTCCTGTACATTCCCACTGTACACAATCCCAATGGACCCAAAAACCATCCCGTTCACTCCCACTGAACACAATCCCAATGTACCCAAAGCCCTTCCCTTTCACTCCCAGGGTACACAATACCAATGAAACCAAACCCCTTCCCATTCACTCCCATTGTAATTAATCCCAATGGACCCAAACCACTTCCCTTTCACTCCCAGTGCACACAATCCCAATTGACCCAAACCCCTTCCCATTCACTCCCACTGTACACAATCCCAATGGAACCAAACCCTTTCCTACTCACTCCCACTCTACACAATACCAATCCCAAACCCCTTCTCGTTCACTCCCACTGTGCACAATCCCAAAGGATCCAAACCCCTTCCCGTACATTCCCAATGTAAACAATCCCAAAGGACCCAAAATCCTTCACGTTCTCTCCCACTGTACACAATTCCAATGGACCCAACCCCTTCCCGTTCACTCCCACTGTACACAATCCCAATGGACCCAAAATCCTTCCCGTTCTCTCCCACTGTACACAATTCCAATGGACCCAAAAACCTTCCCGTTCACTCCCACTGTACACAATTCCATTTGACCAAAACCCCTTCCCGTTCACTCCCACTGTACACAATCCCAATGGACCCAAAACCGTTCCTGTTCAATCGAACTGTACACAATCCCAATGGAGCCAAACCCTTTCCATTTACATCCACTGAACACAATCCCAATGTACCCAAACGATATCCCTTTCACTCCCAGTGTACACAATATCAATGAAATCAAACCCCTTCCCTTTCACTCCCATTGTAATTAATCCAAATGAACACAAACCTCTTCCTGTTCAATCCCACTGTACACAATCCCAATGGACCAAACCCCTTCCTGTTCACTCCCACTGCACACAAGCCCAATTGACCCAAACCCCGTCCCGTTCACTCCCACTGTACACAATCCCAATGGACCCAAACCCCTTCCCGTTCACTCCCAATGTACACAATCCCAATAGAACCAAACCCCTTCCCGTTCACTCCCACTGTACACAATCCCAATGGACCCAAACCCTTCCCATTCACTCCCACTGTACACAATCCCAATGGACCCAAACCCCTTTCTGTTCACTCGCACTGTACAATATCCCAAAGGACCCAAACACCTTCCCGTTCACTCCCACTGTACACAATCGCAATGGAGCCAAACGTCTGCCCACTCATTCACACTGTGCAAATTCCCAATGGACCCAAATCCCTTCCCATTCACTCCCACTGTACACAATCCCAATGGACCCTTTACCCCTTCACGTTCACTCCCACTGTACTCATTCCCAAAGGACCCAAACCCCTTCCCGTTCACTCCCACTGTACACAATCCCAATGGACCCAAACCCCTTCCTGATCACTCCCACTCTACACAATCCCAATGTACCCAAACCCCTTCTCGTTCACTCCCAGTGTACACAATACCAATGGACCCAAACCATTTCCATTTACAACCACTGAACAGAATCCCAAAGTACCCAAACCCCTTCCTATTCACTCCCAGTGTACACAATCCCAATGAAAACAAACCTTTCCCGTTCACTCCCACAGTACACAATCCAAATGGAACCAAACCCCTTCCCGTTCACTCCCACTGTACACAATCTTAATGGACCCAAACACCATCCCGTTCACTCCCACTGTAAACAATCCCAATGTAACCAAACCCCTTCCCGTTCACTCCCATGGTACACAATCCCAATGGACCCAAAACACTTACCGATCACTCCCACTGTACACAATCCCAATTCCAAAACCCTTCCCGTTCACTCCAACTGTACACAATCCCAATGATCCCAAAACCCTTCCCATTAAATCCCACTGTACACAATTCCAATCCCAAACCCCTTCCTATTCATTCCCACTGTACACAATCTCAATTCCAAATCCCTTCCTGTTCACTCCCACTGTACACAATCCCAATGGCCCCAAACCAATTCCCGATCACTCGCACGCTACACAATACCAATGGACCCAAACACATTCCCGTTCACTCCCACTGTACAAAATCCCAATGGAACCAAACCCCTTCCCACTCACTCCCACTCTACACAATACCAATCCCAAGCCCCTTCTCGTTCACTCCCATTGTGCACAATTCCAGTGGACCCAAACCCCTTCCCGTTCACTCCCACTGTACACAATCCCAATGGACCCAAACACCTTCCCGTTCACTCCCACTGTACACAATCCCAAAGGATCCAAACCCCTTCCCGTACATTCCCAATGTACACAATCCCAATGGACCCAAAAACCTTCCCGTTCACTCTGACTGTACACAATTCCAATGGAACCAAACCCCTTCCCGTTCACTCCCACTGTACACAATCCCAATTGTCCCAAACCACTTCATGTTCACTCCCGCTGTACACAATCCAAATGGACCCAAACCCCTTCCCGTTGACTCATACTGTACACACTCCCAAAGGATCCAAACCCGTTCCTGTACATTCCCACTGTACACAATCCCAATGGACCCAAAAACCTTCCCGTTCACTCCCAAAGTACACAATTCCAATGGACCCAAACCTCTTCCCGTTCACTCCCATTGTGCACAATACCAATGGACCCAAACCCTTTCCATTTACAACCACTGTACACAATCCCATTGTACCCAAACACCTTACTGGTCACTCCCACTGTACACAATCCCAATGGACCCAAACACCTTCCCGTTCACTCCCACTGTACACAATCCCATTGGCACCAAACCCCTTCTCGTTCACTCCTATGGTACACAATCCCAATGGACGCAAAACCCGTACCGATCACTCCCACTGTACACAATCCCAATCCCAAAACCCTCCCCGTTCACTCCCACTGTACACAATCCAATGGTTCCAAACCACTTCCTGTTCACTACCACTGTACACAATCCCAAACGACCCAACCCCTTCCTGTACATTCCCACTGTACACAATCCCAATGGACCCAAACACCTTCCCAACACAAAAACAGAATTACCTTGAAAAACTCAGCAGGTCTGGCAGCATCGGCGGAGATGAAAAGAGTTGACGTTTCGAGTCCTCATGACTCTTCGACAAAACTAGCTGAATCCAAAGATAGGTGTGTAATATAAGTTGGTTGAGGTGGTGTGGGGGGGGGGGGGGGTTTGGGGGAGGGTTGGGTGGGGGCAGAGAAGTGGAGGGGGCTGGTGTGGTTGTAGGGACAAGCAAGCAGTGATAGAAGCAAATAATCAGAAGACGGCACAGACAACAGAACAAAAGAACACAGAGGTGTTGAAGTTGGTGATATTATTTAAATGAATGCACTAATTAAGAATGGATGGTAGGGCACTCAAGGTATAGCTCTAGTAGGGGTGGGGGGAGCATAAAAGATTTAAAAATATTTAAAAATAATGGAAATAGTTGGGAAAAGAAAAATCTATATAAATTATTGGAAAAAACAAAAGGAAGGGGGAAGAAACAGAAAGGGGAAGGGATTGGAGGAGGGTGTTCAAGATCTAAAGTTGTTGAATTCAGTATTCAGTCTGGATGGCTGTAAAGTCCCTAGTCGGAAGATGAGGTGTTGTTCCTCCAGTTTGCGTTGGGCTTCACTGGAACAATGCAGCAACCAAAGGACAGACATGTGGGCAAGAGAGCAGGGTGGAGTGTTAAAATGGCAAGCGACAGGGAGGTTTGGGTCATTCTTGTGGACAGACCGCAGGTGTACTGCAAAGCGGTCGCCCAGTTTACATTTGGTCTCTCCAATATAGAGGAGACCACATTGAGAGCAACGAATACAGTAGACTAAGCTGGGGGAAATGCACGTGAAATGCTGCTTCACTTGAAAGGAGTGTTTGGGCCCTTGTACGGTGAGGAGAGAGGAAGTGAATGAGCAGTTGTTGCATCTTTTGCGTGGGCATGGGGTGGTGCCATAGGAGGGGGTTGAGGAGTAGGGAGTGATGGAGGAGTGGACCAGGGAGTCCCAGAGGAAGCGATCCCTATGGAATGCCGATAAGGGTGGTGAAGGGAAGATGTGTTTTGTGGTGGCATCATGCTGGAGTTGGCGGAAATGGCGGAGGTTGAACCTTTGATTGTGGAGGCTGGTGGGGTGATAAGTGAATCCCAATGGATCCAAACCCCTTCCTGTTCACTCCCACTGTACACAATCCCAATGGAACAGAAACCCTTCCCGTTCACTCCCACTGTACACAATCCCAATGGACCTGAAACCCTTCCCGATCACTCCCACTGTAAACAATTCCAATCCCAAACCCTTTGCCGTTCACTCCCACTGTACACAATCCCAATGGACCCAAACACCTTCCCATTCACTCCCACTGTACACAATCCCAATGGACCCAAACCCCTTCCCGTTCACTCCCACTGTACACAATCCCAATGGACCCAATCCCCTTCCCGTTCACTCCCACTGTATACAATCCCAAAGGATCCAAACCCCTTCCCGTACATTCCCACTGTACACAATCCCATTGGACCCAAAAACCATCACGTTCAATCCCACTGTACACAATTTCAATGGCCCCAAACCCCTTCCCGTTCATTCCCATTGTACACAATCCCAATGGAGCCAAACCCTTTCCATTTAAAACCACTGAACACAATCCCAATGTACCCAAACCCCTTCCCATTCACTCCCATTGTAATTAATCCCAATGGACCCAAACCCCTTCCCATTCACTCCCACTGTACGCAATCCCAATGGACCCAAACCCCTTCCCCTTCACTCCCACTGTACACAATCCCAAAGGATCCAAACCCCTTCCCAAACATTCCTACAGTACACAATCCCAATGGACCCAAAACCTTCCCATTCACTCCCACTGTACACAATTCCAAAGGACCCAAACCTCTTCCCGTTCACTCCCACTGTACAAAATCCCAATGGACACAAACCTGTTCCCGTTCACTCCCACTGTACACAATTCCAAAGGAACCAAACTACTTCCCGTTCACACCCGCTGTACACAATCCAAATGGTCCCAAAACCCTTCCCGTTCACTCCCAATGTACAGAATCCCAATGGAACCAAACCCCAACCCATTCACTCCCACTGTACACAATCCCAATGGTCCCAAACCCCTACCCATTAAATTTCACTGTACACAATCCCAATCCCAAACCCCTGCCTATTCATTCCCACTGTACACAATCTCAATCCCAAATCCCTTCCCGTTCACTCCCACTGTACACAATCCCAATGGAACCAAACCTTTCCCACTCACTCCCACTTTACACAATACCAGTCCCAAACCCCTTCTCGTTCACTCCCACTGTGCACAATCCCAAAGGATCCAAACCCCTTCCCATACATTCCCACTGTAAACAATCCCAATGGACTCAAAATCCTTCCCGTTCTCTCCCACTGTACACAATTCCAATGGACCCAACCCCTTCCCGTTCACTCCCACTGTATACAATCCCAATGGACCCAAAATCCTTCCCGTTCTCTCCCACTGTACACAATTCCATTTGACCAAAACAACTTCCCGTTCACTCCCACTGTACACAATTCCAATGGACCCAAAACCCTTCCTGTTCACTCCCACTGTACACAATCCCAATGGAAACAAACCCTTTCCACTAACAACCACTGAACACAATCCCAATGTACCCAAACGCCATCCCTTTCACTCCCAGAGTACACAATATCAATGAAATCAAACCCCTTCCTTTTCACTCCCATTGTAATTAATCCCAATGAACCCTAACCTCTTCCCGTTCAATCCCACTGTACAAAATCCCAATGGACCAAAAACCTTCCCTTTCACTCCCACTGCACACAATCCCAATTGACCCAAACCCCATCCCATTCACTCCCACTGTACACAATCCCAATGGAACCAAACCCCTTCCCGTTCACTCCCACTGTACACAATCCCAAAGGACACAAACCCCTTTCTGTTCACTCGCACTGTACACAATCCCAAAGGACCCAAACCCCTTCCCGTTCACTCCCACTGTACACAATCCCAATGGAGCCAAACATCTTCCCACTCATTCACACTGTGCAAATTACCAAAGGACCCAAACCCCTTCACGTTCACTCCCACTGTACTCATTCCCAAAGGACCCAAACCCCTTCTCGTTCACTCCCATTGTACACAATCCCAATGGACCCAAACCCCTTCCTGATCACTCCCACTCTACACAATCCCAATGTACCCAAACCCCTTCTCGTTCACTCCCAGTGTACACAATACCAATGGACCCCAACACTTTCCATTTACAACCACTGAACACAATCCCAATGTACCCAACCCCCTTCCTGTTCACTCCAAGTGTACACAATCCCAATGAAAACAAACCCCTTCCTGTTCACTCCCACTGTACACAATCCAAATGGAACCAAACCCCTTCCCGTTCACTCCCACTGTACACAATCCTAATGGACCCAAACACCTTCCCGTTCACTCCCACTGTAAACAATCCCAATGTAACCAAACCCCTTCCCGTTCACTCCCATGGTACAAAATTCCAATGGAACCAAACCCCTTCCCGTTCACTCCCATGGTACACAATCCCAATGGACCCAAATCACTTACCGATCACTCCCACTGTACACAATCCCAATGGACCCAAACCCCTTCACATTAAATCCCACTGTACACAATCCCAATCACAAACCCCTTCCTATTCATTCCAACTGTACACAATAAAAATTCCAAATCCCTTCCCATTCACTCCCACTGTACACAATCCCAATGGCCCCAAACCAATTCCCGATCACTCGCACTCTACACAATACCAAAGGACCCAAACACATTCCCATTCACTCCCACTGTACACAATCCCAATGGACACAAACCCCTTCCCACTCACTCCCACTCTACACAATACCAATCCCAAGCCCCTTCTCGTTAACTCCCACTGAGCACAATTCCAGTGAACCCAAACCCCTTCCAGTTCACTCCCACTGTACACAATCCCAAAGGACCCAAACATCTTCCAGTTCACTCCCACTGTACACAATCCCAAAGGATCCAAACCCCTTCCCGTACATTCCCACTGTACACAATCCCAATGTACCCAAAAACCTTCCCGTTCACTCCCACTGTACACAATCCCAATTGTCCCAAACCCCTTCCCGTTCACTCCCACTATACACATTCCAAATGGACCCAAACCCCTTCCCGTTGACTCACACTGTACACACTCCTAAAGGATCCAAACCCCTTCCCGTACGTTCCAACTGTACACAATCCCAATGGACCCAAAAACCTTCCCGTTCACTCCCAACGTACACAATTCCAATGGACCCAAACCCCTTCCCGTTCACTCCCACTGTACACAATCCCAATGGAGCCAATCCCTTTCCATTTACAACCACTGAACACAATCCCAATGTAGCCAAACCCCTTCCCATTCACTCCCAGTGTACACAATACCAATGAAACCAAACCCCTTCCCGTTCACTCCCATTGTAATTAATCCCAATGGAACCAAACCCCTTCCCATTCACTCCCACTGTACACAATCCCAATGGACCCAAACCCCTTCCCGTTCACTCCCACTGTACACAATCCCAATGGACCCAAACCCCTTCCTGTTCACTCCCACTGTACACAATCCCAATGGACCTGATCCCCTTCCCGTTCACTCCCACTGTACACAATCCCAATGGACCTGAAAACCTTCCCGATCACTCCCACTGTAAACAATTCCAATCCCAAACCCTTTTCCGTTCACTCCCACTGTACACAATCCCAATGGACACAAACCCCTTCCTGTTCACTCCCACTGTACACAATCCCAAAGGACACTTTACTCCTTCATGTTCACTCCCACTGTACTCAATCCCAAAGAACCCAAACCCCTTCTTGTTCACTCCCAGTGTACAAAATACCAATGGACCCAAACCCTTTCCATTTACAACCACTGTACACAATCCCATTGTACCCAAACACCTTCCCGTTCACTCCCACTGTACACAATCCCAATGGCACCAAACCCCTTCCCGTTCACTCCTATGGTACACAATCCCAATGGACGCAAAACCCTTACTGATCACTCCCACTGTACACAATTCCAATCCCAAAACCCTCCCCGTTCACTCCCACTGTACACAATCCCAATGGTCCCAAACCACTTCCTGTTCAGTACCACTGTACACAATCCCAAACGACCCAACCCCTTCCTGTACATTCCCACTGTACACAATCCCAATGGACCCAAACACCTTCCCAACACAAAAACAGAATTACCTTGAAAACCTCAGCAGGTCTGGCAGCATCGGCGGATTTGAAAAGAGTTGACGTTTCGAGTCCTCATGACCCTTCGACAGAACTAGCTGAATCCAAGGAAAGGGGTGTAATATAAGTTGGTTTGAGGTGTTTGGTGGTGTGGGGTGCGGTGGGGGGGGAGGTGGGGGTGGGTTGGGTGGGGGCAGAGAAGTGGAGGGGGCTGGTGTGGTTGTAGGGACAAGCAAGCAGTGATAGAAGCAAATAATCAGAAGACGGCACAGACAACAGAACAAAAGAACTCAGAGGTGCTGAAGTTGGTGATATTATTTAAATGAAAGCACTAAATAAGAATGGATGGTAGGGCACTCAAGGTATAGCTCTAGTGGGGGTGGGGGGAGCATAAAAGATTTAAAAATATTTAAAAATAATGGAAATAGTTTGGAAAAGAAAAATCTATATAAATTATTGGAAAAAACAAAAGGAAGGGGGAAGAAACAGAAAGGGGAAGGGGATGGAGGAGGGAGTTCAAGATCTAAAGTTGTTGAATTCAGTATTCAGTCTGGATGGCTGTAAAGTCCCTAGTCGGAAGATGAGGTGTTGTTCCTCCAGTTTGCGTTGGGCTTCACTGGAACAATGCAGCAAGCAAAGGACAGACATGTGGGCAAGAGAGCAGGGTGGAGTGTTAAAATGGCAAGCGACAGGGAGGTTTGGGTCATTCTTGCGGACAGACCGCAGGTGTACTGCAAAGCGGTCGCCCAGTTTACATTTGGTCTCTCCAATATAGAGGAGACCACATTGAGAGCAACGAATACAGTAGACTAAGTTGGGGGAAATGCAAGTGAAATGCTGCTTCACTTGAAAGGAGTGTTCGGGCCCTTGTACGGTGAGGAGAGAGGAAGTGAATGGGCAGTTGTTGCATCTTTTGCGTGGGCATGGGGTGGTGCCATAGGAGGGGGTTGAGGAGTAGGGAGTGATGGAGGAGTGGACCAGCGATTCCCGGAGGAAGCGATCCCTACGCAATGGCGATAAGGGTGGTGAAGGGAAGATGTGTTTTGTGGTGGCATCATGCTGGAGTTGGCGGAAATGGCGGAGGTTGAACCTTTGAATGCGGAGGCTGGTGGGGTGATAAGTGAATCCCAATGGATCCAAACCCCTTCCTGTTCACTCCCACTGTACACAATCCCAATGGAACTGAACCCCTTGCCGTTCACTCCCACTGTACACAATCCCAATGGACCTTAAACCCTTCCCGATCACTCCCACTGTAAACAATTCCAATCCCAAACCCTTTTCCGTTCACTCCCACTGTACACAATCCCAATGGACCCAAACACCTTCACATTCACTCCCACTGTACACAATCCCAAAGGATCCAAACCCCTTCCCGTTCACTCCCACTGTACACAATCCCAATGGACCTTAAACCCTTCCCGATCACTCCCACTGTAAACAATTCCAATCCCAAACCCTTTTCCGTTCACTCCCACTGTACACAATCCCAATGGACCCAACCACCTTCCCATTCAATCCCACTGTACACAATCCCAAAGGATCCAAACCCCTTCCCGTACATTCCCACTGTACACAATCTCAGTGGACCCAAAAACCATCCCGTTCACTCCCACTGTACACAGTTTCAATGGACCCAAACCCCTTCCCGTTCATTCCCATTGTACACAATCCCAATGGAGCCAAACCCTTTCCATTTAAAACCACTGAACACAATCCCAATTTACCCAAACCCCTTCACTTTCACTCCCAGTGTACACAATACCAATGAAACCAAACCCCTTCCCGTTCACTCACATTGTAATTAATCCCAATGAACCCAAACCCCTTCGCATTCACTCCCAATGCACACAATCCCATTTGACCCAAAACCCTTCCTGTTCACTCCCACTGTACACAATCCCAATGGAACCAAACCCATTCCTGTTCACTCCCAATGTACACAATCCCAATGGTCCCAAACCCCTTACCGTTCATTCCCACTGTACACAATCCCATTGGACCCATATCCCTTCCCGCTCACTCCCACTGTACACAATACCAATGGACCCAAACCCCTTCCTGTTCACTCGCACTGTACACAATTCCAATGGACCCAACCCCTTCACGTTCACTCCCACTGTACACAATTCCAATGGACCCAACCCCCTTCCCGTTCACTCCCACTGTACACAATCCCAATGGGCCCAAACCCCTTCACGTTCTCTCCCACTGTACACAATCCCAATGGACCCAATCCCCTTCGCGTTCACTCCCACTGTAAACAATGCCAATGTACCCAAACCCCTTCTTGTTCACTCCCAATGTACGCAATACCAATGGACCCAAACCCTTTCCATTTACAGCCACTGAACACAATCCCAATGGACCCAAACCCCTTCTTGTTCACGCCAACTGTACACAATCCCAATGAAAACAAACCCCTTACTGCTCACTCCCACTGAACACAATCCCAATGGAACCAAACCCCTTCCCGTTCACTCTCACTGTACACAATCTTAATGGACCCAAACACCTTCCCATTCACTCGCACTGTACACAATCCCAATGGAACCGAACCCCTTCCCGTTCACTCCCACTGTACACAATCCCAATGGACCCAAATCCCTTCCCGTTCACTCCCACTGTACACAATCCCAATGGACCCAAACCCCTTCCCGTTCACTCCCACTGTACACAATCCCAATGGACCCAAACACCTGCCCGTTCACTCCCACTGTACACAATCCCAATGGACCCAAACACCTTCCCAACACAAAAACAGAATTACCTTGAAAACCTCAGCAGGTCTGGCAGCATCGGCGGAGATGAAAAGATTTGACGTTTCAAGTCCTCATGACCCTTCGACAGAACTAGCTGAATCCAAGGAAAGGGGTGTAATATAAGTTGGTTTGAGGTGTTTGTTGGTGTGGGGTGCGGGGGGGGGGGAGGTGGTGGTGGGTTGGGTGGGGGCAGAGAAGTGGAGGGGGCTGGTGTGGTTGTAGGGACAAGCAAGCAGTGATAGAAGCAAATAATCAAAAGACGGCACAGACAACAGAACAAAAGAACACAGAGGTGTTGAAGTTGGTGATATTATTTAAATGAATGCGGTAATTAAGAATGGATGGTAGGGCACTCAAGGTATAGCTCTAGTGGGGGTGGGGGGAGCATAAAAGATTTAAAAATATTTAAAAATAATGGAAATAGTTGGGAAAAGAAAAATCTATATAAATTATTGGAAAAAACAAAAGGAAGGGGGAAGAAACAGAAAGGGGAAGGGGATGGAGGAGGGAGTTAAGATCTAAAGTTGTTGAATTCAGTATTCAGTCTGGATGGCTGTAAAGTCCCTAGTCGGAAGATGAGGTGTTGTTCCTCCAGTTTGCATTGGGCTTTTCTGGAACAATGCAGCAAGCCAAGGACAGACATGTGGGCAAGGGAGCAGGGTGGAGTGTTAAAATGGCAAGCGACAGGGAGGTTTGGGTCATTCTTGCGGACAGACCGCAGGTATCCTGCAATGCGGTCACCCAGTTTACATTTGGTCTCTCCAATATAGAGGAGACCACATTGAGAGCAACGAATAAAGTAGACTAAGTTGGGGGAAATGCAAGTGAAATGCTGCTTCACTTGAAAGGAGTGCTTGGGCCCTTGTACGGTGAGGAGAGAGGAAGTGAATGGGCAGTTGTTCCATCTTTTGCGTGGGCATGGGGTGGTGCCATAGGAGGGGGTTGAAGAGTAGGGAGTGATGGAGGAGTGGACCAGGGAGTCCCGGAGGAAGCGATCCCTATGGAATGGCGATAAGGGTGGTGAAGGGAAGATGTGTTTGGTGGTGGCATCATGCTGGAGTTGGCGGAAATGGCGGAGGTTGAACCTTTGAATGCGGTGGCTGGTGGGGTGATAAGTGAATCCCAATGGATCCAAACCCCTTCCTGTTCACTCCCACTGTACACAATCCCAATGGAACTGAACCCCTTCCCGTTCACTCCCACTGTACACAATCCCAATGGACCTGAAACCCTTCCCGATCACTCCGACTGTAAACCATTCCAATCCCAAACCCTTTTCCGTTCACTCCCACTGTACACAATCCCAATGGAGCCAAACCCTTTCCATTTACAACCACTGAACACAATCCCAATGTACCCAAACCCCTTCCCATTCACTCCCAGTGTACACAATACCAATGAAACCAAACCCCTTCCCGTTCACTCCCATTGTAATTAATCCCAATGGAACCAAACCCCTTCCCATTCACTCCCACTGTACACAATCCCAATGGACCCAAACCCCTTCCCGTTCACTCCCACTGTACACAATCCCAATGGACCCAAACCCCTTCCTGTTCACTCCCACTGTACACAATCCCAATGGACCTGATCGCCTTCCCGTTCACTCCCACTGTACACAATCCCAATGGACCTGAAAACCTTCCCGATCACTCCCACTGTAAACAATTCCAATCCCAAACCCTTTTCCGTTCACTCCCACTGTACACAATCCCAATGGACACAAACCCCTTCCTGTTCACTCCCACTGTACACAATCCCAATGGACCCTTTACCCCTTCATGTTCACTCCCACTGTACTCAATCCCAAAGAACCCAAACCCCTTCTTGTTCACTCCCAGTGTACAAAATACCAATGGACCCAAACCCTTTCCATTTACAACCACTGTACACAATCCCATTGTACCCAAACACCTGCCCGTTCACACCCACTGTACACAATCCCAATGGCACCAAACCCCTTCCCGTTCACTCCTATGGTACACAATCCCAATGGACGCAAAACCCTTACCGATCACTCCCACTGTACACAATTCCAATCCCAAAACCCTCCCTGTTCACTCCCACTGTACACAATCCCAATGGTCCCAAACCACTTCCTGTTCAGTACCACTGTACACAATCCCAAACGACCCAACCCCTTCCTGTACATTCCCACTGTACACAATCCCAATGGACCCAAACACCTTCCCAACACAAAAACAGAATTACCTTGAAAAACTCAGCAGGTCTGGCAGCATCGGCGGAGATGAAAAGAGTTGACGTTTCGAGTCCTCATGACCCTTCGACAGAACTAGCTGAATCCAAGGAAAGGGGTGTAATATAAGTTGGTTTGAGGTGTTTGGTGGTGTGGGGTGCGGTGGGGGGGGAGGTGGGGGTGGGTTGGGTGGGGGCAGAGAAGTGGAAGGGGCTGGTGTGGTTGTAGGGACAAGCAAGCAGTGATAGAAGCAAATAATCAGAAGACGGCACAGACAACAGAACAAAAGAACACAGAGGTGCTGAAGTTGGTGATATTATTTAAATGAAAGCACTAAATAAGAATGGATGGTAGGGCACTCAAGGTATAGCTCTAGTGGGGGTGGGGGGAGCATAAAAGATTTAAAAATATTTAAAAATAATGGAAATAGTTTGGAAAAGAAAAATCTATATAAATTATTGGAAAAAACAAAAGGAAGGGGGAAGAAACAGAAAGGGGAAGGGGATGGAGGAGGGAGTTCAAGATCTAAAGTTGTTGAATTCAGTATTCAGTCTGGATGGCTGTAAAGTCCCTAGTCGGAAGATGAGGTGTTGTTCCTCCAGTTTGCATTGGGCTTTTCTGGAACAATGCAGCAAGCAAAGGACAGACATGTGGGCAAGAGAGCAGGGTGGAGTGTTAAAATGGCAAGCGACAGGGAGGTTTGGGTCATTCTTGCGGACAGACCACAGGTGTACTGCAAAGCGGTCGCCCAGTTTACATTTGGTCTCTCCAATATAGAGGAGACCACATTGAGAGCAACGAATACAGTAGACTAAGTTGGGGGAAATGCAAGTGAAATGCTGCTTCACTTGAAAGGAGTGTTCGGGCCCTTGTACGGTGAGGAGAGAGGAAGTGAATGGGCAGTTGTTGAATCTTTTGCGTGGGCATGGGGTGGTGCCATAGGTGGGGGTTGAGGAGTAGGGAGTGATGGAGGAGTGGACCAGGGATTCCCGGAGGAAGCGATCCCTACGCAATGGCGATAAGGGTGGTGAAGGGAAGATGTGTTTTGTGGTGGCATCATGCTGGAGTTGGCGGAAATGGCGGAGGTTGAACCTTTGAATGCGGAGGCTGGTGGGGTGATAAGTGAATCCCAATGGATCCAAACCCCTTCCTGTTCACTCCCACTGTACACAATCCCAATGGACCTTAAACCCTTCCCGATCACTCCCACTGTAAACAATTCCAATCCCAAACCCTTTTCCGTTCACTCCCACTGTACACAATCCCAATGGACCCAAACACCTTCACATTCACTCCCACTGTACACAATCCCAAAGGATCCAAACCCCTTCCCGTACATTCCCACTGTACACAATCTCAATGGACCCAAAAACCATCCCGTTCACTCCCACTGTACACAGTTTCAATGGACCCAAACACCTTCCCGTTCATTCCCATTGTACACAATCCCAATGGAGCCAAACCCTTTCCATTTAAAACCACTGAACACAATCCCAATGTACCCAAACCCCTTCACTTTCACTCCGAGTGTACACAATACCAATGAAACCAAACCCCTTCCCGTTCACTCACATTGTAATTAATCCCAATGAACCCAAACCCCTTCGCATTCACTCCCAATGCACACAATCCCATTTGACCCAAAACCCTTCCTGTTCACTCCCACTGTACACAATCCCAATGGAACCAAACCCATTCCTGTTCACTCCCAATGTACACAATCCCAATGGACCCAAACCCCCTACCGTTCATTCCCACTGTACACAATCCCATTGGACCCATATCCCTTCCCGCTCACTCCCACTGTACACAATAACAATGGACCCAAACCCCTTCCTGTTCACTCGCACTGTACACAATTCCAATGGACCCAACCCCTTCATGTTCACTCCCACTGTACACAATTCCAATGGACCCAACCCCCTTCCCGTTCACTCTCACTGTACACAATCCCAATGGGCCCAAACCCCTTCACATTCTCTCCCACTGTACACAATCCCAATGGACCCAATCCCCTTCGCGTTCACTCCCACTGTAAACAATGCCAATGTACCCAAACCCCTTCTTGTTCACTCCCAATGTACGCAATACCAATGGACCCAATCCCTTTCCATTTACAGCCACTGAACACAATCCCAATGGACCCAAACCCCTTCTTGTTCACGCCAACTGTACACAATCACAATGAAAACAAACCCCTTACTGCTCACTCCCACTGAACACAATACCAATGGAACCAAACCCCTTCCCGTTCACTCTCACTGTACACAATCTTAATGGACCCAAACAC
This sequence comes from Carcharodon carcharias, assembly GCF_017639515.1. Classification (NCBI taxonomy): domain Eukaryota; kingdom Metazoa; phylum Chordata; class Chondrichthyes; order Lamniformes; family Lamnidae; genus Carcharodon; species Carcharodon carcharias. Next base: position 836,376 of record NW_024470797.1, on the reverse strand, counting down.
CTTCCCATTCACTCCCACTGTACACAATCCCAATGGAACCGAACCCCTTCCCGTTCACTCCCACTGTACACAATCCCAATGGGCCCAAACCACTTCACATTCTCTCCCACTGTACACAATCCCAATGGACCCAATCCCCTTCGCGTTCACTCCCACTGTAAACAATGCCAATGTACCCAAACCCCTTCTTGTTCACTCCCAATGTACGCAATACCAATGGACCCAAACCCTTTCCATTTACAGCCACTGAACACAATCCCAATGGACCCAAACCCCTTCTTGTTCACGCCAACTGTACACAATCCCAATGAAAACAAACCCCTTACTGCTCACTCCCACTGAACACAATCCCAATGGAACCAAACCCCTTCCCGTTCACTCTCACTGTACACAATCTTAATGGACCCAAACACCTTCCCATTCACTCCCACTGTACACAATCCCAATGGAACCGAACCCCTTCCCGTTCACTCCCACTGTACACAATCCCAATGGACCCAAATCCCTTCCCGTTCACTCCCACTGTACACAATCCCAATGGACCCAAACCCCTTCCCGTTCACTCCCACTGTACACAATCCCAATGGACCCAAACACCTGCCCGTTCACTCCCACTGTACACAATCCCAATGGACCCAAACACCTTCCCAACACAAAAACAGAATTACCTTGAAAACCTCAGCAGGTCTGGCAGCATCGGCGGAGATGAAAAGATTTGACGTTTCAAGTCCTCATGACCCTTCGACAGAACTAGCTGAATCCAAGGAAAGGGGTGTAATATAAGTTGGTTTGAGGTGTTTGGTGGTGTGGGGTGCAGGGGGGGGGGAGGTGGTGGTGGGTTGGGTGGGGGCAGAGAAGTGGAGGGGGCTGGTGTGGTTGTAGGGACAAGCAAGCAGTGATAGAAGCAAATAATCAAAAGACGGCACAGACAACAGAACAAAAGAACACAGAGGTGTTGAAGTTGGTGATATTATTTAAATGAATGCGGTAATTAAGAATGGATGGTAGGGCACTCAAGGTATAGCTCTAGTGGGGGTGGGGGGAGCATAAAAGATTTAAAAATATTTAAAAATAATGGAAATAGTTGGGAAAAGAAAAATCTATATAAATTATTGGAAAAAACAAAAGGAAGGGGGAAGAAACAGAAAGGGGAAGGGGATGGAGGAGGGAGTTCAAGATCTAAAGTTGTTGAATTCAGTATTCAGTCTGGATGGCTGTAAAGTCCCTAGTCGGAAGATGAGGTGTTGTTCCTCCAGTTTGCATTGGGCTTTTCTGGAACAATGCAGCAAGCCAAGGACAGACATGTGGGCAAGAGAGCAGGGTGGAGTGTTAAAATGGCAAGCGACAGGGAGGTTTGGGTCATTCTTGCGGACAGACCGCAGGTATCCTGCAATGCGGTCACCCAGTTTACATTTGGTCTCTCCAATATAGAGGAGACCACATTGAGAGCAACGAATACAGTAGACTAAGTTGGGGGAAATGCAAGTGAAATGCTGCTTCACTTGAAAGGAGTGCTTGGGCCCTTGTACGGTGAGGAGAGAGGAAGTGAATGGGCAGTTGTTCCATCTTTTGCGTGGGCATGGGGTGGTGCCATAGGAGGGGGTTGAGGAGTAGGGAGTGATGGAGGAGTGGACCAGGGAGTCCCGGAGGAAGCGATCCCTATGGAATGGCGATAAGGGTGGTGAAGGGAAGATGTGTTTGGTGGTGGCATCATGCTGGAGTTGGCGGAAATGGCAGAGGTTGAACCTTTGAATGCGGAGGCTGGTGGGGTGATAAGTGAATCCCAATGGATCCAAACCCCTTCCTGTTCACTCCCACTGTACACAATCCCAATGGAACTGAACCCCTTCCCGTTCACTCCCACTGTACACAATCCCAATGGACCTGAAACCCTTCCCGATCACTCCGACTGTAAACAATTCCAATCCCAAACCCTTTTCCGTTCACTCCCACTGTACACAATCCCAATGGAGCCAAACCCTTTCCATTTACAACCACTGAACACAATCCCAATGTACCCAAACCCCTTCCCATTCACTCCCAGTGTACACAATACCAATGAAACCAAACCCCTTCCCGTTCACTCCCATTGTAATTAATCCCAATGGAACCAAATCCCTTCCCATTCACTCCCACTGTACACAATCCCAATGGACCCAAACCCCTTCCCGTTCACTCCCACTGTACACAATCCCAATGGACCCAAACCCCTTCCTGTTCACTCCCACTGTACACAATCCAATGGACCTGATCCCCTTCCCGTTCACTCCCACTGTACACAATCCCAATGGACCTGAAAACCTTCCCGATCACTCCCACTGTAAACAATTCCAATCCCAAACCCTTTTCCGTTCACTCCCACTGTACAAAATCCCAATGGACACAAACCCCTTCCTGTTCACTCCCACTGTACTCAATCCCAAAGAACCCAAACCCCTTCTTGTTCACTCCCAGTGTACAAAATACCAATGGACCCAAACCCTTTCCATTTACAACCACTGTACACAATCCCATTGTACCCAAACACCTGCCCGTTCACACCCACTGTACACAATCCCAATGGCACCAAACCCCTTCCCGTTCACTCCTATGGTACACAATCCCAATGGACGCAAAACCCTTACCGATCACTCCCACTGTACACAATTCCAATCCCAAAACCCTCCCTGTTCACTCCCACTGTACACAATCCCAATGGTCCCAAACCACTTCCTGTTCAGTACCACTGTACACAATCCCAAACGACCCAACCCCTTCCTTTACATTCCCACTGTACACAATCCCAATGGACCCAAACACCTTCCCAACACAAAAACAGATACCTTGAAAAACTCAGCAGGTCTGGCAGCATCGGCGGAGATGAAAAGAGTTGACGTTTCGAGTCCTCATGATCCTTCGACAGAACTAGCTGAATCCAAGGAAAGGGGTGTAATATAAGTTGGTTTGAGGTGTTTGGTGGTGTGGGGTGCGGTGGGGGGGAGGTGGGGGTGGGTTGGGTGGGGGCAGAGAAGTGGAAGGGGCTGGTGTGGTTGTAGGGACAAGCAAGCAGTGATAGAAGCAAATAATCAGAAGACGGCACAGACAACAGAACAAAAGAACACAGAGGAGCTGAAGTTGGTGATATTATTTAAATGAAAGCACTAAATAAGAATGGATGGTAGGGCACTCAAGGTATAGCTCTAGTGGGGGTGGGGGGAGCATAAAAGATTTAAAAATATTTAAAAATAATGGAAATAGTTTGGAAAAGAAAAATCTATATAAATTATTGGAAAAAACAAAAGGAAGGGGGAAGAAACAGAAAGGGGAAGGGGATGGAGGAGGGAGTTCAAGATCTAAAGTTGTTGAATTCAGTATTCAGTCTGGATGGCTGTAAAGTCCCTAGTCGGAAGATGAGGTGTTGTTCCTCCAGTTTGCGTTGGGCTTCACTGGAACAATGCAGCAAGCAAAGGACAGACATGTGGGCAAGAGAGCAGGGTGGAGTGTTAAAATGGCAAGCGACAGGGAGGTTTGGGTCATTCTTGCGGACAGACCACAGGTGTACTGCAAAGCGGTCGCCCAGTTTACATTTGGTCTCTCCAATATAGAGGAGACCACATTGAGAGCAACGAATACAGTAGACTAAGTTGGGGGAAATGCAAGTGAAATGCTGCTTCACTTGAAAGGAGTGTTCGGGCCCTTGTACGGTGAGGAGAGAGGAAGTGAATGGGCAGTTGTTGCATCTTTTGCGTGGGCATGGGGTGGTGCCATAGGAGGGGGTTGAGGAGTAGGGAGTGATGGAGGAGTGGACCAGGGATTCCCGGAGGAAGCGATCCCTACGCAATGGCGATAAGGGTGGTGAAGGGAAGATGTGTTTTGTGGTGGCATCATGCTGGAGTTGGCGGAAATGGCGGAGGTTGAACCTTTGAATGCGGAGGCTGGTGGGGTGATAAGTGAATCCCAATGGATCCAAACCCCTTCCTGTTCACTCCCACTGTACACAATCCCAATGGAACTGAACCCCTTGCCGTTCACTCCCACTGTACACAATCCCAATGGACCTTAAACCCTTCCCGATCACTCCCACTGTAAACAATTCCAATCCCAAACCCTTTTCCGTTCACTCCCACTGTACACAATCCCAATGGACCCAAACACCTTCCCATTCACTCCCACTGTACACAATCCCAAAGGATCCAAACCCCTTCCCGTACATTCCCACTGTACACAATCTCAATGGACCCAAAAACCATCCCGTTCACTCCCACTGTACACAGTTTCAATGGACCCAAACCCCTTCCCGTTCATTCCCATTGTACACAATCCCAATGGAGCCAAACCCTTTCCATTTAAAACCACTGAACACAATCCCAATGTACCCAAACCCCTTCACTTTCACTCCCAGTGTACACAATACCAATGAAACCAAACCCCTTCCCGTTCACTCACATTGTAATTAATCCCAATGAACCCAAACCCCTTCGCATTCACTCCCAATGCACACAATCCCATTTGACCCAAAACCCTTCCTGTTCACTCCCACTGTACACAATCCCAATGGAACCAAACCCATTCCTGTTCACTCCCAATGTACACAATCCCAATGGAACCAAACCCCTTACCGTTCATTCCCACTGTACACAATCCCATTGGACCCATATCCCTTCCCGCTCACTCCCACTGTACACAATACCAATGGACCCAAACCCCTTCCTGTTCACTCGCACTGTACACAATTCCAATGGACCCAACCCCTTCACGTTCACTCCCACTGTGCACAATTCCAATGGACCCAACCCCCTTCCCGTTCACTCTCACTGTACACAATCCCAATGGGCCCAAACCCCTTCACATTCTCTCCCACTGTACACAATCCCAATGGACCCAATCCCCTTCGCGTTCACTCCCACTGTAAACAATGCCAATGTACCCAAACCCCTTCTTGTTCACTCCCAATGTACGCAATACCAATGGACCCAATCCCTTTCCATTTACAGCCACTGAACTCAATCCCAATGGACCCAAACCCCTTCTTGTTCACGCCAACTGTACACAATCCCAATGAAAACAAACCCCTTACTGCTCACTCCCACTGAACACAATACCAATGGAACCAAACCACTTCCCGTTCACTCTCACTGTACACAATCTTAATGGACCCAAACACCTTCCCTTCACTCCCACTGTACACAATCCCAATGGAACCGAACCCCTTCCCGTTCACTCCCACTGTACACAATCCCAATGGGCCCAAACCCCTTCACGTTCTCTCCCACTGTACACAATCCCAATGGACCCAATCCCCTTCGCGTTCACTCCCACTGTAAACAATGCCAATGTACCCAAACCCCTTCTTGTTCACTCCCAATGTACGCAATACCAATGGACCCAAACCCTTTCCATTTACAGCCACTGAACACAATCCCAATGGACCCAAACCCCTTCTTGTTCACGCCAACTGTACACAATCCCAATGAAAACAAACCCCTTACTGCTCACTCCCACTGAACACAATCCCAATGGAACCAAACCCCTTCCCGTTCACTCTCACTGTACACAATCTTAATGGACCCAAACACCTTCCCATTCACTCGCACTGTACACAATCCCAATGGAACCGAACCCCTTCCCGTTCACTCCCACTGTACACAATCCCAATGGACCCAAATCCCTTCCCGTTCACTCCCACTGTACACAATCCCAATGGACCCAAACCCCTTCCCGTTCACTCCCACTGTACACAATCCCAATGGACCCAAACACCTGCCCGTTCACTCCCACTGTACACAATCCCAATGGACCCAAACACCTTCCCAACACAAAAACAGAATTACCTTGAAAACCTCAGCAGGTCTGGCAGCATCGGCGGAGATGAAAAGATTTGACGTTTCAAGTCCTCATGACCCTTCGACAGAACTAGCTGAATCCAAGGAAAGGGGTGTAATATAAGTTGGTTTGAGGTGTTTGGTGGTGTGGGGTGCGGGGGGGGGGAGGTGGTGGTGGGTTGGGTGGGGGCAGAGAAGTGGAGGGGGCTGGTGTGGTTGTAGGGACAAGCAAGCAGTGATAGAAGCAAATAATCAAAAGACGGCACAGACAACAGAACAAAAGAACACAGAGGTATTGAAGTTGGTGATATTATTTAAATGAATGCGGTAATTAAGAATGGATGGTAGGGCACTCAAGGTATAGCTCTAGTGGGTGTGGGGGGAGCATAAAAGATTTAAAAATATTTAAAAATAATGGAAATAGTTGGGAAAAGAAAAATCTATATAAATTATTGGAAAAAACAAAAGGAAGGGGGAAGAAACAGAAAGGGGAAGGGGATGGAGGAGGGAGTTCAAGATCTAAAGTTGTTGAATTCAGTATTCAGTCTGGATGGCTGTAAAGTCCCTAGTCGGAAGATGAGGTGTTGTTCCTCCAGTTTGCATTGGGCTTTTCTGGAACAATGCAGCAAGCCAAGGACAGACATGTGGGCAAGAGAGCAGGGTGGAGTGTTAAAATGGCAAGCGACAGGGAGGTTTGGGTCATTCTTGCGGACAGACCGCAGGTATCCTGCAATGCGGTCACCCAGTTTACATTTGGTCTCTCCAATATAGAGGGGACCACATTGAGAGCAACGAATACAGTAGACTAAGTTGGGGGAAATGCAAGTGAAATGCTGCTTCACTTGAAAGGAGTGCTTGGGCCCTTGTACGGTGAGGAGAGAGGAAGTGAATGGGCAGTTGTTGCATCTTTTGCGTGGGCATGGGGTGGTGCCATAGGAGGGGGTTGAGGAGTAGGGAGTGATGGAGGAGTGGACCAGGGATTCCCGGAGGAAGCGATCCCTACGCAATGGCTATAAGGGTGGTGAAGGGAAGATGTGTTTTGTGGTGGCATCATGCTGGAGTTGGCGGAAATGGCGGAGGTTGAACCTTTGAAATCGGAGGCTGGTGGGGTGATAAGTGAATCCCAAAGGGCCCAAACCCCTTCACGTTCTCTCCCACTGTACACAATCCCAATGGACCCAATCCCCTTCGCGTTCACTCCCACAGTAAACAATGCCAATGTACCCAAACCCCTTCTTGTTCACTCCCAATGTACGCAATACCAATGGACCCAAACCCTTTCCATTTACAGCCACTGAACACAATCCCAATGGACCCAAACCCCTTCTTGTTCACGCCAACTGTACACAATCCCAATGAAAACAAACTCCTTACTGCTCACTCCCACTGAACACAATCCCAATGGAACCAAACCCCTTCCCGTTCACTCTCACTGTACACAATCTTAATGGACCCAAACACCTTCCCATTCACTCCCACTGTACACAATCCCAATGGAACCGAACCCCTTCCCGTTCACTCCCACTGTACAAAATCCCAATGGACCCAAATCCCTTCCCGTTCACTCCCACTGTACACAATCCCAATGGACCCAAACCCCTTCCCGTTCACTCCCACTGTACACAATCCCAATGAACTAATACATCTTCTCATTCACTCCCACTGTACACAATCCCAATGGACCCAAACACCTTCCCAACACAAAAACAGAATTACCTTGAAAACCTCAGCAGGTCTGGCAGCATCGGCGGAGATGAAAAGATTTGACGTTTCAAGTCCTCATGACCCTTCGACAGAACTAGCTGAATCCAAGGAAAGGGGTGTAATATAAGTTGGTTTGAGGTGTTTGGTGGTGTGGGGTGCGGGGGGGGGGGAGGTGGTGGTGGGTTGGGTGGGGGCAGAGAAGTGGAGGGGGCTGGTGTGGTTGTAGGGACAAGCAAGCAGTGATAGAAGCAAATAATCAAAAGACGGCACAGACAACAGAACAAAAGAACACAGAGGTGTTGAAGTTGGTGATATTATTTAAATGAATGCGGTAATTAAGAATGGATGGTAGGGCACTCAAGGTATAGCTCTAGTGGGGGTGGGGGGAGCATAAAAGATTTAAAAATATTTAAAAATAATGGAAATAGTTGGGAAAAGAAAAATCTATATAAATTATTGGAAAAAACAAAAGGAAGGGGGAAGAAACAGAAAGGGGAAGGGGATGGAGGAGGGAGTTCAAGATCTAAAGTTGTTGAATTCAGTATTCAGTCTGGATGGCTGTAAAGTCCCTAGTCGGAAGATGAGGTGTTGTTACTCCAGTTTGCATTGGGCTTTTCTGGAACAATGCAGCAAGCCAAGGACAGACATGTGGGCAAGAGAGCAGGGTGGAGTGTTAAAATGGCAAGCGACAGGGAGGTTTGGGTCATTCTTGCGGACAGACCGCAGGTATCCTGCAATGCGGTCACCCAGTTTACATTTGGTCTCTCCAATATAGAGGAGACCACATTGAGAGCAACGAATACAGTAGACTAAGTTGGGGGAAATGCAAGTGAAATGCTGCTTCACTTGAAAGGAGTGCTTGGGCCCTTGTACGGTGAGGAGAGAGGAAGTGAATGGGCAGTTGTTCCATCTTTTGCGTGGGCATGGGGTGGTGCCATAGGAGGGGGTTGAGGAGTAGGGAGTGATGGAGGAGTGGACCAGGGAGTCCCGGAGGAAGCGATCCCTATGGAATGGCGATAAGGGTGGTGAAGGGAAGATGTGTTTGGTGGTGGCATCATGCTGGAGTTGGCGGAAATGGCAGAGGTTGAACCTTTGAATGCGGAGGCTGGTGGGGTGATAAGTGAATCCCAATGGATCCAAACCCCTTCCTGTTCACTCCCACTGTACACAATCCCAATGGAACTGAACCCCTTCCCGTTCACTCCCACTGTACACAATCCCAATGGACCTGAAACCCTTCCCGATCACTCCGACTGTAAACAATTCCAATCCCAAACCCTTTTCCGTTCACTCCCACTGTACACAATCCCAATGGAGCCAAACCCTTTCCATTTACAACCACTGAACACAATCCCAATGTACCCAAACCCCTTCCCATTCACTCCCAGTGTACACAATACCAATGAAACCAAACCCCTTCCCGTTCACTCCCATTGTAATTAATCCCAATGGAACCAAACCCCTTCCCATTCACTCCCACTGTACACAATCCCAATGGACCCAAACCCCTTCCCGTTCACTCCCACTGTACACAATCCCAATGGACCCAAACCCCTTCCTGTTCACTCCCACTGTACACAATCCCAATGGACCTGATCCCCTTCCCGTTCACTCCCACTGTACACAATCCCAATGGACCTGAAAACCTTCCCGATCACTCCCACTGTAAACAATTCCAATCCCAAACCCTTTTCCGTTCACTCCCACTGTACACAATCCCAATGGACACAAACCCCTTCCTGTTCACTCCCACTGTACACAATCCCAATGGACCCTTTACCCCTTCATGTTCACTCCCACTGTACTCAATCCCAAAGAACCCAAACCCCTTCTTGTTCACTCCCAGTGTACAAAATACCAATGGACCCAAACCCTTTCCATTTACAACCACTGTACACAATCCCATTGTACCCAAACACCTGCCCGTTCACACCCACTGTACACAATCCCAATGGCACCAAACCCCTTCCCGTTCACTCCTATGGTACACAATCCCAATGGACGCAAAACCCTTACCGATCACTCCCACTGTACACAATTCCAATCCCAAAACCCTCCCTGTTCACTCCCACTGTACACAATCCCAATGGTCCCAAACCACTTCCTGTTCAGTACCACTGTACACAATCCCAAACGACCCAACCCCTTCCTTTACATTCCCACTGTACACAATCCCAATGGACCCAAACACCTTCCCAACACAAAAACAGATACCTTGAAAAACTCAGCAGGTCTGGCAGCATCGGCGGAGATGAAAAGAGTTGACGTTTCGAGTCCTCATGATCCTTCGACAGAACTAGCTGAATCCAAGGAAAGGGGTGTAATATAAGTTGGTTTGAGGTGTTTGGTGGTGTGGGGTGCGGTGGGGGGGAGGTGGGGGTGGGTTGGGTGGGGGCAGAGAAGTGGAAGGGGCTGGTGTGGTTGTAGGGACAAGCAAGCAGTGATAGAAGCAAATAATCAGAAGACGGCACAGACAACAGAACAAAAGAACACAGAGGAGCTGAAGTTGGTGATATTATTTAAATGAAAGCACTAAATAAGAATGGATGGTAGGGCACTCAAGGTATAGCTCTAGTGGGGGTGGGGGGAGCATAAAAGATTTAAAAATATTTAAAAATAATGGAAATAGTTTGGAAAAGAAAAATCTATATAAATTATTGGAAAAAACAAAAGGAAGGGGGAAGAAACAGAAAGGGGAAGGGGATGGAGGAGGGAGTTCAAGATCTAAAGTTGTTGAATTCAGTATTCAGTCTGGATGGCTGTAAAGTCCCTAGTCGGAAGATGAGGTGTTGTTCCTCCAGTTTGTGTTGGGCTTCACTGGAACAATGCAGCAAGCAAAGGACAGACATGTGGGCAAGAGAGCAGGGTGGAGTGTTAAAATGGCAAGCGACAGGGAGGTTTGGGTCATTCTTGCGGACAGACCACAGGTGTACTGCAAAGCGGTCGCCCAGTTTACATTTGGTCTCTCCAATATAGAGGAGACCACATTGAGAGCAACGAATACAGTAGACTAAGTTGGGGGAAATGCAAGTGAAATGCTGCTTCACTTGAAAGGAGTGCTTGGGCCCTTGTACGGTGAGGAGAGAGGAAGTGAATGGGCAGTTGTTGCATCTTTTGCGTGGGCATGGGGTGGTGCCATAGGAGGGGGTTGAGGAGTAGGGAGTGATGGAGGAGTGGACCAGGGATTCCCGGAGGAAGCGATCCCTACGCAATGGCGATAAGGGTGGTGAAGGGAAGATGTGTTTTGTGGTGGCATCATGCTGGAGTTGGCGGAAATGGCGGAGGTTGAACCTTTGAATGCGGAGGCTGGTGGGGTGATAAGTGAATCCCAATGGATCCAAACCCCTTCCTGTTCACTCCCACTGTACACAATCCCAATGGAACTGAACCCCTTGCCGTTCACTCCCACTGTACACAATCCCAATGGACCTTAAACCCTTCCCGATCACTCCCACTGTAAACAATTCCAATCCCAAACCCTTTTCCGTTCACTCCCACTGTACACAATCCCAATGGACCCAAACACCTTCCCATTCACTCCCACTGTACACAATCCCAAAGGATCCAAACCCCTTCCCGTACATTCCCACTGTACACAATCTCAATGGACCCAAAAACCATCCCGTTCACTCCCACTGTACACAGTTTCAATGGACCCAAACCCCTTCCCGTTCATTCCCATTGTACACAATCCCAATGGAGCCAAACCCTTTCCATTTAAAACCACTGAACACAATCCCAATGTACCCAAACCCCTTCACTTTCACTCCCAGTGTACACAATACCAATGAAACCAAACCCCTTCCCGTTCACTCACATTGTAATTAATCCCAATGAACCAAAACCCCTTCGCATTCACTCCCAATGCACACAATCCCATTTGACCCAAAACCCTTCCTGTTCACTCCCACTGTACACAATCCCAATGGAACCAAACCCATTCCTGTTCACTCCCAATGTACACAATCCCAATGGACCCAAACCCCTTACCGTTCATTCCCACTGTACACAATCCCATTGGACCCATATCCCTTCCCGCTCACTCCCACTGTACACAATACCAATGGACCCAAACCCCTTCCTGTTCACTCGCACTGTACACAATTCCAATGGACCCAACCCCTTCATGTTCACTCCCACTGTACACAATTCCAATGGACCCAACCCCCTTCCCGTTCACTCTCACTGTACACAATCCCAATGGGCCCAAACCCCTTCACATTCTCTCCCACTGTACACAATCCCAATGGACCCAATCCCCTTCGCGTTCACTCCCACTGTAAACAATGCCAATGTACCCAAACCCCTTCTTGTTCACTCCCAATGTACGCAATACCAATGGACCCAATCCCTTTCCATTTACAGCCACTGAACACAATCCCAATGGACCCAAACCCCTTCTTGTTCACGCCAACTGTACACAATCCCAATGAAAACAAACCCCTTACTGCTCACTCCCACTGAACACAATACCAATGGAACCAAACCCCTTCCCGTTCACTCTCACTGTACACAATCTTAATGGACCCAAACACCTTCCCATTCACTCCCACTGTACACAATCCCAATGGAACCGAACCCCTTCCCGTTCACTCCCACTGTACACAATCCCAATGGGCCCAAACCCCTTCACGTTCTCTCCCACTGTACACAATCCCAATGGACCCAATCCCCTTCGCGTTCACTCCCACTGTAAACAATGCCAATGTACCCAAACCCCTTCTTGTTCACTCCCAATGTACGCAATACCAATGGACCCAAACCCTTTCCATTTACAGCCACTGAACACAATCCCAATGGACCCAAACCCCTTCTTGTTCACGCCAACTGTACACAATCCCAATGAAAACAAACCCCTTACTGCTCACTCCCACTGAACACAATCCCAATGGAACCAAACCCCTTCCCGTTCACTCTCACTGTACACAATCTTAATGGACCCAAACACCTTCCCATTCACTCGCACTGTACACAATCCCAATGGAACCGAACCCCTTCCCGTTCACTCCCACTGTACACAATCCCAATGGACCCAAATCCCTTCCCGTTCACTCCCACTGTACACAATCCCAATGGACCCAAACCCCTTCCCGTTCACTCCCACTGTACACAATCCCAATGGACCCAAACACCTGCCCGTTCACTCCCACTGTACACAATCCCAATGGACCCAAACACCTTCCCAACACAAAAACAGAATTACCTTGAAAACCTCAGCAGGTCTGGCAGCATCGGCGGAGATGAAAAGATTTGACGTTTCAAGTCCTCATGACCCTTCGACAGAACTAGCTGAATCCAAGGAAAGGGGTGTAATATAAGTTGGTTTGAGGTGTTTGGTGGTGTGGGGTGCGGGGGGGGGAGGTGGTGGTGGGTTGGGTGGGGGCAGAGAAGTGGAGGGGGCTGGTGTGGTTGTAGGGACAAGCAAGCAGTGATAGAAGCAAATAATCAAAAGACGGCACAGACAACAGAACAAAAGAACATAGAGGTGTTGAAGTTGGTGATATTATTTAAATGAATGCGGTAATTAAGAATGGATGGTAGGGCACTCAAGGTATAGCTCTAGTGGGGGTGGGGGGAGCATAAAAGATTTAAAAATATTTAAAAATAATGGAAATAGTTGGGAAAAGAAAAATCTATATAAATTATTGGAAAAAACAAAAGGAAGGGGGAAGAAACAGAAAGGGGAAGGGGATGGAGGAGGGAGTTCAAGATCTAAAGTTGTTGAATTCAGTATTCAGTCTGGATGGCTGTAAAGTCCCTAGTCGGAAGATGAGGTGTTGTTCCTCCAGTTTGCATTGGGCTTTTCTGGAACAATGCAGCAAGCCAAGGACAGACATGTGGGCAAGAGAGCAGGGTGGAGTGTTAAAATGGCAAGCGACAGGGAGGTTTGGGTCATTCTTGCGGACAGACCGCAGGTATCCTGCAATGCGGTCACCCAGTTTACATTTGGTCTCTCCAATATAGAGGAGACCACATTGAGAGCAACGAATACAGTAGACTAAGTTGGGGGAAATGCAAGTGAAATGCTGCTTCACTTGAAAGGAGTGCTTGGGCCCTTGTACGGTGAGGAGAGAGGAAGTGAATGGGCAGTTGTTCCATCTTTTGCGTGGGCATGGGGTGGTGCCATAGGAGGGGGTTGAGGAGTAGGGAGTGATGGAGGAGTGGACCAGGGAGTCCCGGAGGAAGCGATCCCTATGGAATGGCGATAAGGGTGGTGAAGGGAAGATGTGTTTGGTGGTGGCATCATGCTGGAGTTGGCGGAAATGGCGGAGGTTGAACCTTTGAATGCGGAGGCTGGTGGGGTGATAAGTGAATCCCAATGGATCCAAACCCCTTCCTGTTCACTCCCACTGTACACAATCCCAATGGAACTGAACCCCTTCCCGTTCACTCCCACTGTACACAATCCCAATGGACCTGAAACCCTTCCCGATCACTCCGACTGTAAACAATTCCAATCCCAAACCCTTTTCCGTTCACTCCCACTGTACACAATCCCAATGGAGCCAAACCCTTTCCATTTACAACCACTGAACACAATCCCAATGTACCCAAACCCCTTCCCATTCACTCCCAGTGTACACAATACCAATGAAACCAAACCCCTTCCCGTTCACTCCCATTGTAATTAATCCCAATGGAACCAAACCCCTTCCCATTCACTCCCACTGTACACAATCCCAATGGACCCAAACCCCTTCCCGTTCACTCCCACTGTACACAATCCCAATGGACCCAAACCCCTTCCTGTTCACTCCCACTGTACACAATCCCAATGGACCTGATCCCCTTCCCGTTCACTCCCACTGTACACAATCCCAATGGACCTGAAAACCTTCCCGATCACTCCCACTGTAAACAATTCCAATCCCAAACCCTTTTCCGTTCACTCCCACTGTACACAATCCCAATGGACACAAACCCCTTCCTGTTCACTCCCACTGTACACAATCCCAATGGACCCTTTACCCCTTCATGTTCACTCCCACTGTACTCAATCCCAAAGAACCCAAACCCCTTCTTGTTCACTCCCAGTGTACAAAATACCAATGGACCCAAACCCTTTCCATTTACAACCACTGTACACAATCCCATTGTACCCAAACACCTGCCCGTTCACACCCACTGTACACAATCCCAATGGCACCAAACCCCTTCCCGTTCACTCCTATGATACACAATCCCAATGGACGCAAAACCCTTACCGATCACTCCCACTGTACACAATTCCAATCCCAAAACCCTCCCTGTTCACTCCCACTGTACACAATCCCAATGGTCCCAAACCACTTCCTGTTCAGTACCACTGTACACAATCCCAAACGACCCAACCCCTTCCTTTACATTCCCACTGTACACAATCCCAATGGACCCAAACACCTTCCCAACACAAAAACAGATACCTTGAAAAACTCAGCAGGTCTGGCAGCATCGGCGGAGATGAAAAGAGTTGACGTTTCGAGTCCTCATGACCCTTCGACAGAACTAGCTGAATCCAAGGAAAGGGGTGTAATATAAGTTGGTTTGAGGTGTTTGGTGGTGTGGGGTGCGGTGGGGGGGAGGTGGGGGTGGGTTGGGTGGGGGCAGAGAAGTGGAAGGGGCTGGTGTGGTTGTAGGGACAAGCAAGCAGTGATAGAAGCAAATAATCAGAAGACGGCACAGACAACAGAACAAAAGAACACAGAGGAGCTGAAGTTGGTGATATTATTTAAATGAAAGCACTAAATAAGAATGGATGGTAGGGCACTCAAGGTATAGCTCTAGTGGGGGTGGGGGGAGCATAAAAGATTTAAAAATATTTAAAAATAATGGAAATAGTTTGGAAAAGAAAAATCTATATAAATTATTGGAAAAAACAAAAGGAAGGGGGAAGAAACAGAAAGGGGAAGGGGATGGAGGAGGGAGTTCAAGATCTAAAGTTGTTGAATTCAGTATTCAGTCTGGATGGCTGTAAAGTCCCTAGTCGGAAGATGAGGTGTTGTTCCTCCAGTTTGCGTTGGGCTTCACTGGAACAATGCAGCAAGCAAAGGACAGACATGTGGGCAAGAGAGCAGGGTGGAGTGTTAAAATGGCAAGCGACAGGGAGGTTTGGGTCATTCTTGCGGACAGACCACAGGTGTACTGCAAAGCGGTCGCCCAGTTTACATTTGGTCTCTCCAATATAGAGGAGACCACATTGAGAGCAACGAATACAGTAGACTATGTTGGGGGAAATGCAAGTGAAATGCTGCTTCACTTGAAAGGAGTGTTCGGGCCCTTGTACGGTGAGGAGAGAGGAAGTGAATGGGCAGTTGTTGCATCTTTTGCGTGGGCATGGGGTGGTGCCATAGGAGGGGGTTGAGGAGTAGGGAGTGATGGAGGAGTGGACCAGGGATTCCCGGAGGAAGCGATCCCTACGCAATGGCGATAAGGGTGGTGAAGGGAAGATGGGTTTTGTGGTGGCATCATGCTGGAGTTGGCGGAAATGGCGGAGGTTGAACTTTTGAAATCGGAGGCTGGTGGGGTGATAAGTGAATCCCAAAGGGCCCAAACCCCTTCACGTTCTCTCCCACTGTACACAATCCCAATGGACCCAATCCCCTTCGCGTTCACTCCCACAGTAAACAATGCCAATGTACCCAAACCCCTTCTTGTTCACTCCAAATGTACGCAATACCAATGGACCCAAACCCTTTCCATTTACAGCCACTGAACACAATCCCAATGGACCCAAACCCCTTCTTGTTCACGCCAACTGTACACAATCCCAATGAAAACAAACCCCTTACTGCTCACTCCCACTGAACACAATCCCAATGGAACCAAACCCCTTCCCGTTCACTCTCACTGTACACAATCTTAATGGACCCAAACACCTTCCCATTCACTCCCACTGTACACAATCCCAATGGAACCGAACCCCTTCCCGTTCACTCCCACTGTACACAATCCCAATGGACCCAAATCCCTTCCCGTTCACTCCCACTGTACACAATCCCAATGGACCCAAACCCCTTCCCGTTCACTCCCACTGTTAACAATCCCAATGGACCCAAACACCTGCCCGTTCACTCCCACTGTACACAATCCCAATGGACCCAAACACCTTCCCAACACAAAAACAGAATTACCTTGAAAACCTCAGCAGGTCTGGCAGCATCGGCGGAGATGAAAAGATTTGACGTTTCAAGTCCTCATGACCCTTCGACAGAACTAGCTGAATCCAAGGAAAGGGGTGTAATATAAGTTGGTTTGAGGTGTTTGGTGGTGTGGGGTGCAGGGGGGGGGGGAGGTGGTGGTGGGTTGGGTGGGGGCAGAGAAGTGGAGGGGGCTGGTGTGGTTGTAGGGACAAGCAAGCAGTGATAGAAGCAAATAATCAAAAGACGGCACAGACAACAGAACAAAAGAACACAGAGGTGTTGAAGTTGGTGATATTATTTAAATGAATGCGGTAATTAAGAATGGATGGTAGGGCACTCAAGGTATAGCTCTAGTGGGGGTGGGGGGAGCATAAAAGATTTAAAAATATTTAAAAATAATGGAAATAGTTGGGAAAAGAAAAATCTATATAAATTATTGGAAAAAACAAAAGGAAGGGGGAAGAAACAGAAAGGGGAAGGGGATGGAGGAGGGAGTTCAAGATCTAAAGTTGTTGAATTCAGTATTCAGTCTGGATGGCTGTAAAGTCCCTAGTCGGAAGATGAGGTGTTGTTCCTCCAGTTT
The DNA here is from genome assembly GCF_017639515.1 of Carcharodon carcharias. Lineage (NCBI taxonomy): Eukaryota > Metazoa > Chordata > Chondrichthyes > Lamniformes > Lamnidae > Carcharodon > Carcharodon carcharias. The sequence goes on along the minus strand of NW_024470797.1, from coordinate 819,169 downwards.
GCATTGGGCTTTTCTGGAACAATGCAGCAAGCCAAGGACAGACATGTGGGCAAGAGAGCAGGGTGGAGTGTTAAAATGGCAAGCGACAGGGAGGTTTGGGTCATTCTTGCGGACAGACCGCAGGTATCCTGCAATGCGGTCACCCAGTTTACATTTGGTCTCTCCAATATAGAGGAGACCACATTGAGAGCAACGAATACAGTAGACTAAGTTGGGGGAAATGCAAGTGAAATGCTGCTTCACTTGAAAGGAGTGCTTGGGCCCTTGTACGGTGAGGAGAGAGGAAGTGAATGGGCAGTTGTTCCATCTTTTGCGTGGGCATGGGGTGGTGCCATAGGAGGGGGTTGAGGAGTAGGGAGTGATGGAGGAGTGGACCAGGGAGTCCCGGAGGAAGCGATCCCTATGGAATGGCGATAAGGGTGGTGAAGGGAAGATGGGTTTTGTGGTGGCATCATGCTGGAGTTGGCGGAAATGGCGGAGGTTGAACTTTTGAAATCGGAGGCTGGTGGGGTGATAAGTGAATCCCAAAGGGCCCAAACCCCTTCACGTTCTCTCCCACTGTACACAATCCCAATGGACCCAATCCCCTTCGCGTTCACTCCCACAGTAAACAATGCCAATGTACCCAAACCCCTTCTTGTTCACTCCAAATGTACGCAATACCAATGGACCCAAACCCTTTCCATTTACAGCCACTGAACACAATCCCAATGGACCCAAACCCCTTCTTGTTCACGCCAACTGTACACAATCCCAATGAAAACAAACCCCTTACTGCTCACTCCCACTGAACACAATCCCAATGGAACCAAACCCCTTCCCGTTCACTCTCACTGTACACAATCTTAATGGACCCAAACACCTTCCCATTCACTCCCACTGTACACAATCCCAATGGAACCGAACCCCTTCCCGTTCACTCCCACTGTACACAATCCCAATGGACCCAAATCCCTTCCCGTTCACTCCCACTGTACACAATCCCAATGGACCCAAACCCCTTCCCGTTCACTCCCACTGTTAACAATCCCAATGGACCCAAACACCTGCCCGTTCACTCCCACTGTACACAATCCCAATGGACCCAAACACCTTCCCAACACAAAAACAGAATTACCTTGAAAACCTCAGCAGGTCTGGCAGCATCGGCGGAGATGAAAAGATTTGACGTTTCAAGTCCTCATGACCCTTCGACAGAACTAGCTGAATCCAAGGAAAGGGGTGTAATATAAGTTGGTTTGAGGTGTTTGGTGGTGTGGGGTGCAGGGGGGGGGGAGGTGGTGGTGGGTTGGGTGGGGGCAGAGAAGTGGAGGGGGCTGGTGTGGTTGTAGGGACAAGCAAGCAGTGATAGAAGCAAATAATCAAAAGACGGCACAGACAACAGAACAAAAGAACACAGAGGTGTTGAAGTTGGTGATATTATTTAAATGAATGCGGTAATTAAGAATGGATGGTAGGGCACTCAAGGTATAGCTCTAGTGGGGGTGGGGGGAGCATAAAAGATTTAAAAATATTTAAAAATAATGGAAATAGTTGGGAAAAGAAAAATCTATATAAATTATTGGAAAAAACAAAAGGAAGGGGGAAGAAACAGAAAGGGGAAGGGGATGGAGGAGGGAGTTCAAGATCTAAAGTTGTTGAATTCAGTATTCAGTCTGGATGGCTGTAAAGTCCCTAGTCGGAAGATGAGGTGTTGTTCCTCCAGTTTGCATTGGGCTTTTCTGGAACAATGCAGCAAGCCAAGGACAGACATGTGGGCAAGAGAGCAGGGTGGAGTGTTAAAATGGCAAGCGACAGGGAGGTTTGGGTCATTCTTGCGGACAGACCGCAGGTATCCTGCAATGCGGTCACCCAGTTTACATTCGGTCTCTCCAATATAGAGGAGACCACATTGAGAGCAACGAATACAGTAGACTAAGTTGGGGGAAATGCAAGTGAAATGCTGCTTCACTTGAAAGGAGTGCTTGGGCCCTTGTACGGTGAGGAGAGAGGAAGTGAATGGGCAGTTGTTCCATCTTTTGCGTGGGCATGGGGTGGTGCCATAGGAGGGGGTTGAGGAGTAGGGAGTGATGGAGGAGTGGACCAGGGAGTCCCGGAGGAAGCGATCCCTATGGAATGGCGATAAGGGTGGTGAAGGGAAGATGTGTTTGGTGGTGGCATCATGCTGGAGTTGGCGGAAATGGCAGAGGTTGAACCTTTGAATGCGGAGGCTGGTGGGGTGATAAGTGAATCCCAATGGATCCAAACCCCTTCCTCTTCACTCCCACTGTACACAATCCCAATGGAACTGAACCCCTTCCCGTTCACTCCCACTGTACACAATCCCAATGGACCTGAAACCCTTCCCGATCACTCCGACTGTAAACAATTCCAATCCCAAACCCTTTTCCGTTCACTCCCACTGTACACAATCCCAATGGAGCCAAACCCTTTCCATTTACAACCACTGAACACAATCCCAATGTACCCAAACCCCTTCCCATTCACTCCCAGTGTACACAATACCAATGAAACCAAACCCCTTCCCGTTCACTCCCATTGTAATTAATCCCAATGGAACCAAACCCCTTCCCATTCACTCCCACTGTACACAATCCCAATGGACCCAAACCCCTTCCCGTTCACTCCCACTGTACACAATCCCAATGGACACAAACCCCTTCCTGTTCACTCCCACTGTACACAATCCCAATGGACCCTTTACCCCTTCATGTTCACTCCCACTGTACTCAATCCCAAAGAACCCAAACCCCTTCTTGTTCACTCCCAGTGTACAAAATACCAATGGACCCAATCCCTTTCCATTTACAACCACTGTACACAATCCCATTGTACCCAAACACCTGCCCGTTCACACCCACTGTACACAATCCCAATGGCACCAAACCCCTTCCCGTTCACTCCTATGGTACACAATCCCAATGGACGCAAAACCCTTACCGATCACTCCCACTGTACACAATTCCAATCCCAAAACCCTCCCTGTTCACTCCCACTGTACACAATCCCAATGGTCCCAAACCACTTCCTGTTCAGTACCACTGTACACAATCCCAAACGACCCAACCCCTTCCTTTACATTCCCACTGTACACAATCCCAATGGACCCAAACACCTTCCCAACACAAAAACAGATACCTTGAAAAACTCAGCAGGTCTGGCAGCATCGGCGGAGATGAAAAGAGTTGACGTTTCGAGTCCTCATGATCCTTCGACAGAACTAGCTGAATCCAAGGAAAGGGGTGTAATATAAGTTGGTTTGAGGTGTTTGGTGGTGTGGGGTGCGGTGGGGGGGAGGTGGGGGTGGGTTGGGTGGGGGCAGAGAAGTGGAAGGGGCTGGTGTGGTTGTAGGGACAAGCAAGCAGTGATAGAAGCAAATAATCAGAAGACGGCACAGACAACAGAACAAAAGAACACAGAGGAGCTGAAGTTGGTGATATTATTTAAATGAAAGCACTAAATAAGAATGGATGGTAGGGCACTCAAAGTATAGCTCTAGTGGGGGTGGGGGGAGCATAAAAGATTTAAAAATATTTAAAAATAATGGAAATAGTTTGGAAAAGAAAAATCTATATAAATTATTGGAAAAAACAAAAGGAAGGGGGAAGAAACAGAAAGGGGAAGGGGATGGAGGAGGGAGTTCAAGATCTAAAGTTGTTGAATTCAGTATTCAGTCTGGATGGCTGTAAAGTCCCTAGTCGGAAGATGAGGTGTTGTTCCTCCAGTTTGCGTTGGGCTTCACTGGAACAATGCAGCAAGCAAAGGACAGACATGTGGGCAAGAGAGCAGGGTGGAGTGTTAAAATGGCAAGCGACAGGGAGGTTTGGGTCATTCTTGCGGACAGACCACAGGTGTACTGCAAAGCGGTCGCCCAGTTTACATTTGGTCTCTCCAATATAGAGGAGACCACATTGAGAGCAACGAATACAGTAGACTAAGTTGGGGGAAATGCAAGTGAAATGCTGCTTCACTTGAAAGGAGTGTTCGGGCCCTTGTACGGTGAGGAGAGAGGAAGTGAATGGGCAGTTGTTGCATCTTTTGCGTGGGCATGGGGTGGTGCCATAGGAGGGGGTTGAGGAGTAGGGAGTGATGGAGGAGTGGACCAGCGATTCCCGGAGGAAGCGATCCCTACGCAATGGCGATAAGGGTGGTGAAGGGAAGATGTGTTTTGTGGTGGCATCATGCTGGAGTTGGCGGAAATGGCGGAGGTTGAACCTTTGAATGCGGAGGCTGGTGGGGTGATAAGTGAATCCCAATGGATCCAAACCCCTTCCTGTTCACTCCCACTGTACACAATCCCAATGGAACTGAACCCCTTGCCGTTCACTCCCACTGTACACAATCCCAATGGACCTTAAACCCTTCCCGATCACTCCCACTGTAAACAATTCCAATCCCAAACCCTTTTCCGTTCACTCCCACTGTACACAATCCCAATGGACCCAAACACCTTCCCATTCACTCCCACTGTACACAATCCCAAAGGATCCAAACCCCTTCCCGTACATTCCCACTGTACACAATCTCAATGGACCCAAAAACCATCCCGTTCACTCCCACTGTACACAGTTTCAATGGACCCAAACCCCTTCCCGTTCATTCCCATTGTACACAATCCCAATGGAGCCAAACCCTTTCCATTTAAAACCACTGAACACAATCCCAATGTACCCAAACCCCTTCACTTTCACTCCCAGTGTACACAATACCAATGAAACCAAACCCCTTCCCGTTCACTCACATTGTAATTAATCCCAATGAACCCAAACCCCTTCGCATTCACTCCCAATGCACACAATCCCATTTGACCCAAAACCCTTCCTGTTCACTCCCACTGTACACAATCCCAATGGAACCAAACCCATTCCTGTTCACTCCCAATGTACACAATCCCAATGGACCCAAACCCCTTACCGTTCATTCCCACTGTACACAATCCCATTGGACCCATATCCCTTCCCGCTCACTCCCACTGTACACAATACCAATGGACCCAAACCCCTTCCTGTTCACTCGCACTGTACACAATTCCAATGGACCCAACCCCTTCACGTTCACTCCCACTGTACACAATTCCAATGGACCCAACCCCCTTCCCGTTCACTCCCACTGTACACAATCCCAATGGGCCCAAACCCCTTCACGTTCTCTCCCACTGTACACAATCCCAATGGACCCAATCCCCTTCGCGTTCACTCCCACTGTAAACAATGCCAATGTACCCAAACCCCTTCTTGTTCACTCCCAATGTACGCAATACCAATGGACCCAAACCCTTTCCATTTACAGCCACTGAACACAATCCCAATGGACCCAAACCCCTTCTTGTTCACGCCAACTGTACACAATCCCAATGGACCCAAACCCCTTACTGCTCACTCCCACTGAACACAATCCCAATGGAACCAAACCCCTTCCCGTTCACTCTCACTGTACACAATCTTAATGGACCCAAACACCTTCCCATTCACTCCCACTGTACACAATCCCAATGGAACCGAACCCCTTCCCGTTCACTCCCACTGTACACAATCCCAATGGAACCAAACCCCTTCCCGTTCACTCTCACTGTACACAATCTTAATGGACCCAAACACCTTCCCATTCACTCCCACTGTACACAATCCCAATGGAACCAAACCCCTTCCTCATCATTCCCACTGTACACAATCCCAATGGACCCAAATCCCTTCCCGTTCACTCCCACTGTACACATTCCAAATGGACCCAAACCCCTTCCCTTTCACTCCCACTGTACACAATCCCAATGGACCCAAACACCTTCCCTTTAAATCCCACTGTACACAATCCCAATGGACCCAAACACCTTCCCAACACAAAAACAGAATTACCTTGAAAACCTCAGCAGGTCTGGCAGCATCGGCGGAGATGAAAAGATTTGACGTTTCAAGTCCTCATGACCCTTCGACAGAACTAGCTGAATCCAAGGAAAGAGGTGTAATATAAGTTGGTTTGAGGTGTTTGGTGGTGTGGGGTGCGGGGGGGGGGGAGGTGGTGGTGGGTTGGGTGGGGGCAGAGAAGTGGAGGGGGCTGGTGTGGTTGTAGGGACAAGCAAGCAGTGATAGAAGCAAATAATCAAAAGACGGCACAGACAACAGAACAAAAGAACACAGAGGTGTTGAAGTTGGTGATATTATTTAAATGAATGCGGTAATTAAGAATGGATGGTAGGGCACTCAAGGTATAGCTCTAGTGGGGGTGGGGGGAGCATAAAAGATTTAAAAATATTTAAAAATAATGGAAATAGTTGGGAAAAGAAAAATCTATATAAATTATTGGAAAAAACAAAAGGAAGGGGGAAGAAACAGAAAGGGGAAGGGGATGGAGGAGGGAGTTCAAGATCTAAAGTTGTTGAATTCAGTATTCAGTCTGGATGGCTGTAAAGTCCCTAGTCGGAAGATGAGGTGTTGTTCCTCCAGTTTGCATTGGGCTTTTCTGGAACAATGCAGCAAGCCAAGGACAGACATGTGGGCAAGAGAGCAGGGTGGAGTGTTAAAATGGCAAGCGACAGGGAGGTTTGGGTCATTCTTGCGGACAGACCGCAGGTATCCTGCAATGCGGTCACCCAGTTTACATTTGGTCTCTCCAATATAGAGGAGACCACATTGAGAGCAACGAATACAGTAGACTAAGTTGGGGGAAATGCAAATGAAATGCTGCTTCACTTGAAAGGAGTGCTTGGGCCCTTGTACGGTGAGGAGAGAGGAAGTGAATGGGCAGTTGTTCCATCTTTTGCGTGGGCATGGGGTGGTGCCATAGGAGGGGGTTGAGGAGTAGGGAGTGATGGAGGAGTGGACCAGGGAGTCCCGGAGGAAGCGATCCCTATGGAATGGCGATAAGGGTGGTGAAGGGAAGATGTGTTTGGTGGTGGCATCATGCTGGAGTTGGCGGAAATGGCGGAGGTTGAACCTTTGAATGCGGAGGCTGGTGGGGTGATAAGTGAATCCCAATGGATCCAAACCCCTTCCTGTTCACTCCCACTGTACACAATCCCAATGGAACTGAACCCCTTCCCGTTCACTCCCACTGTACACAATCCCAATGGACCTGAAACCCTTCCCGATCACTCCGACTGTAAACAATTCCAATCCCAAACCCTTTTCCGTTCACTCCCACTGTACACAATCCCAATGGAGCCAAACCCTTTCCATTTACAACCACTGAACACAATCCCAATGTACCCAAACCCCTTCCCATTCACTCCCAGTGTACACAATACCAATGAAACCAAACCCCTTCCCGTTCACTCCCATTGTAATTAATCCCAATGGAACCAAACCCCTTCCCATTCACTCCCACTGTACAGAATCCCAATGGACCCAAACCCCTTCCCGTTCACTCCCACTGTACACAATCCCAATGGACCCAAACACCTTCCCATTCAGTCGCACTGTACACAATCCAAATGGACCCAAACCCCTTCCCGTTCACTCCCACTGTATACAATCCCAAAGGATCCAAACCCCTTCCCGTACATTCCCACTGTACACAATCTCAATGGACCCAAAAACCATCCCGTTCACTCCCATTGTACACAATCCCAATGGAGCCAAACCCTTTCCATTTAAAACCACTGAACACAATCCCAATGGACCCAAACCCCTTACCGTTCATTCCCACTGTACACAATCCCATTGGACCCATATCCCTTCCCGCTCACTCCCACTGTACACAATACCAATGGACCCAAACCCCTTCCCGTTCACTCGCACTGTACACAATTCCAATGGAACCAACCCCTTCACGTTCACTCCCACTGTACACAATTCCAATGGACCCCACCCCCTTCCCGTTCACTCCCACGGTACACAATCCCAATGGGCCCAAACACCTTCACGTTCTCTCCCACTGTACACAATCCCAATGGACCCAAACCCCTTCGCGTTCACTCCCACTGTACACAATCCCAATGTACCCAAACCCCTTCTTGTTCACTCCCAGTGTACGCAATACCAATGGACCCAAACCCTTTCCATTTACAGCCACTGAACACAATCCCAATGGACCCAAACCCCTTCTTGTTCACGCCAACTGTACACAATCCCAATGAAAACAAACCCCTTACTGCTCACTCCCACTGAACACAATCCCAATGGAACCAAACCCCTTCGCATTCACTCCAACTGTGCACAAACCCAAAGAACAAAAAACCCCTTCCTGTACACTCCCACTGTACACAATCCCAATGGACCTAAACCCCTTCCTGTTCACTCCCACTGTACACAATTTTAATGGACCCAAACACCTTCCCATTCACTCCCACTGTACACAATCCCAATGGAACCGAACCTCTTCCCGTTCACTCCTATGGTACACAATCCCAATGGACCCAAACACCTTCCCATTCACTCCCACTGTACACAATCCCAATGGAACCAAACCCCTTCCCGTTCACACCCACTGTACACAATCCCAATGGACCCAAACACCTTCCCGTTCACTCCCACTGTACACAATCCCAACGGACCCAAACCCCTTCCCGTTCACTCCCACTGTACACAATCCCAATGGACCCAAACCCCTTCCCGTTCACTCCCACTGTACACAATCCCAATGGAAACAAACCCCTTCCCGTTCACTCCCACTGTACACAATCTCAATGGACCCAAACACCTGCCCGTTCACTCCCACTGTACACAATCCCAATGGACCCAAACACCTTCCCAACACAAAAACAGAATTACCTTGAAAAACTCCGCAGGTCTGGCAGCATCGGCGGAGATGAAAAGATTTGACGTTTCGAGTCCTCATGACCCTTCGACAGAACTAGCTGAATCCAAGGAAAGGGGTGTAATATAAGTTGGTTTGAGGTGTTTGGTGGTGTGGGGGGCGGGGGGGGGAGGTGGGGGCGGGTTGGGTGGGGGCAGAGAAGTGGAGGGGGCTGGTGTGGTTGTAGGGACAAGCAAGCAGTGATAGAAGCAAATAATCAGAAGACGGCACAGACAACAGAACAAAAGAACACAGAGGTGTTGAAGTTGGTGATATTATTTAAATGAATGCGCTAATTAAGAATGGATGGTAGGGCACTCAAGGTATAGCTCTAGTGGGGGTGGGGGGAGCATAAAAGATTTAAAAATATTTAAAAATAATGGAAATAGTTGGGAAAAGAAAAATCTATATAAATTATTGGAAAAAACAAAAGGAAGGGGGAAGAAACAGAAAGGGGAAGGGGATGGAGGAGGGAGTTCAAGATCTAAAGTTGTTGAATTCAGTATTCAGTCTGGATGGCTGTAAAGTCCCTATTCGGAAGATGAGATGTTGTTCCTCCAGTTTGCATTGGGCTTTTCTGGAACAATGCAGCAAGCAAAGGACAGACATGTGGGCAAGAGAGCAGGGTGGAGTGTTAAAATGGCAAGCGACAGGGAGGTTTGGGTCATTCTTGCGGACAGACCGCAGGTATCCTGCAATGCGGTCGCCCAGTTTACATTTGGTCTCTCCAATGTAGAGGAGACCACATTGAGAGCAACGATAGCAGTAGACTAAGTTGAGGGAAATGCAAGTGAAATGCTGCTTCACTTGAAAGGAGTGTTTGGGCACTTGTACGGTGAGGAGAGAGGAAGTGAAGGGGCAGGTGTTGCATCTTTTGCGTGGGCACGGGGTGGTGCCATAGGAGGGGGTTGAGGAGTAGGGGGTGATGGAGGAGTGGACCAGGGAGTCCCGGTGGGAGCGATCCCTACGGAATGCCGATAGCGGTGGTGAAGGGAAGATGTGTTTGGTGGTGGCATCATGCTGGAGTTGGCTGAAATGGCGGAGGTTGAACCTTTGAATGCGGAGGCTGGTGGGGTGATAAGTGAATCCCAATGGATCCAAACCCCTTCCTGTTCACTCCCACTGTACACAATCCCAATGGGTCTGAACCCCTTCCCGTTCACTCCCACTGTACACAATTCCAATCCCAAACCCTTTTCCGTTCACTCCCACTGTACACAATCCCAAATGACCCAAACCCCTTCCCGTTCATTCCCACTCTACACAATCCCAAATGAGCCGAACCTCTTCCTATTCACTCCCACTGTATACAATCCCAAATGACCCAAACCCCTTCCTGTTCACTCCCACTGTGCATAATCAAAATGGACTCAAACCCCTTACAGTTCATTCCCACTGTATACAATTCCAATGTTCCCAAACCCATTCCCATTCACTCCCACTGTACACAATCCCATTGGTCCCAAACACCTTCCCGTTCACTCCCACTGTACACAATCCCAATGGACCCATACCCCTGCCCGTTCACTCCCACTGTACACAATCCCAATGGACACAAACCCCTTCATGTTCATTCCCACTGTACACAATCCTAAATGACCCAAGCCCCTTCCTGTTCACTCCTACTGCACACAATCCAAATGGAATCAAACCATTTCCCGTTCACTCCCACTGTATACAATCCCAAAGGTCCCAAACTCCTTCCTGTTCACTCCCACTGTACACAATCCCAATGGACCCAAACACCTTCCCGTTCACTCCCACTGTACACAATCCCAATGGACCCAAACACCTTCCCGTTCACTGTCATTGTACACAATCCCAATCCCAAACCCTTTCCCATTCAATCACACTGTACACATTCCCAATGGTCCCTAAACCCTTCCCGTTCACTCCTACTGTACACAATCCCAATGGAGACAAACACCTTCCCATTCACTTCCACTGTACACAATCCCAATGGAACCAAACCCCTTCCCGTTCACTCCCACTGTACACAATCCCAATGGAATGAAAGCCCTTCCCGTTCACTCCCACTGTACACAATCCCAATGGAACCAAATCCCTTCCTGTTCACTCCCACTGTACACAATCCCAATGAATCCAAAACCTTGCCCATTCACTCTCACTGTACACAATCCCATTCGCAAACAATTTCCCATTCATTCCCACTGTACACAATCCCAAAGCACCCAAACCCTTTCCATTTACAACCAAAGTACACAATCCTAATGTACCCAAACCCTTCCCGTTCACTCCCAGTGTACACAATCCCAATGAAAACAAACCCCTTCCCGTTCACTCCCACTGTACACAATCCCAATGGACCCAAACACCTTCCCGTTCACTCCCACTGTACCCAATCCCAATGGACCCAAACACCTTCCCGTTCACTCCCACTGTACCCAATCCCAATGGACCCAAACACCTTCCCGTTCACTGTCACTGTACACAATCCCAATCCCAAACCCTTTCCCGTTCAATCACACTGTACACAATCCCAATGGTCCCAAAACCCTTCCCGTTCACTCCCACTGTACACAATCCCAATGGAGACAAACACCTTCCCATTCACTTCCACTGTACACAATCCCAATGGACCCAAACCCCTTCTCGTTCACTCCCACTGTACACAATCACAATGGACCCAAACCCCTTCCTGTTCACTCCCACTGTACACAATCCCAATGGAACCAAATCCCTTCCCATTCACCCCAACTGTACACAATCCCAATGAATCCAAAACCCTTCCTGTCCACTGCTACTGTACACAATCCCAATCGCAAACAATTTCCCGTTTATTTCCACTGTACACAATCCCAAACCCTTTCCATTTACAACCAAAGTACACAATCCCAATGTTCCCAAACCCTTCCCGTTCACTCCCAGTGTACACAATCCCAATGAAAACAAACCCCTTCCCGTTCACTCCCACTGTACACAATCCCAATGGACCCAACCCCTTCCCGTTCACTCCCACTGTACACAATCCCAATGGAATCAAACCCCTTCCCGTTCACTCCCACTGTACACAATCCCAATGGACCCAAACCCCTTCCCGTTCACTCCCACTGTACACAATCCCAATGGACCCAAACCCCTTCCCATTCACTCCAACTGTACACAACCCCAATGTACCCAAAGCCCTTCCTGTTCACTCCCAATGTACACAATGTTGATGGAATCTATTTCTCCTATTGATATGAAGCAGACCCTCTCCTTACCCCCTTTCCCATGTACCCCAGTGAAAGTGAGGACATGGGGATTTACAGTGGGTTGTGTGTTCATTCTCAGCTGATGTCACAGGATGTGGGATCAGAGGGCGCAGTCGGACGGCGAGGAGTTTTGGCAGAATCTACGGTGGAGAGAACGTTGAAGAGAAGCAATGGCCCTGGCAAGTCTATTTAAGAATGGTAAGCAGCGGACTGGAGAGTTGCTCACCACGCAACATGTCAATGCTGTGTCCACCCTCTACACAGCCCCCATCAAACACTCCCAGGACAGGTACAGCACGGGGTTAGATACAGAGAAAAGCTCCCTCTACACCGTCCCCATCAAACATTCCCAGGACAGGTACAGCACGGGGTTAGATACAGAGTAAATCTCCCTCTACACTGTCCCCATCAAACATTCCCAGGACAGGTACCGCCCGAGTTTAGATACAGAGTAAATCTCCCTCTACACTGTCCCCATCAAACACTCCCAGGTCAGACACACAACGGTGGTACTTACAGAATAAAGCTCCATCTACACTGTCCCAATCAAGTTCTAGCAGGACAGGTACAGCACGGGGTTAGATACTGAGTAAACCTCCCTCTACACTGTCTCCATCAAACACTCCCAGGACAGGTACAGTACGGGGTTAGATACTGAGTAAACCTCCCTCTACACTATCCCCATCAAACACTCCCAGGACAGGTACAGCACGGGGTTAGATACAGAGTAAAGCTCCCTCTACACTGTCCCCATCAAACACTCCCAGGACAGGTACAGCACGGGGTTAGATACAGAGTAAATCTCCCTCTACACTGTCCCCACCAACCACTCCCAGGACAGGTACAGCACGGGATTAGATACAGAGTAAATCTCCCTCTACACTGTCCCCATCAAACACTCCCAGGACAGGTACAGCACGGGGTTAGATACTGAGTAAACCTCCCTCTACACTGTCTCCATCAAACACTCCCAGGACAGGTACAGTACGGGGTTAGATACTGAGTAAACCTCCCTCTACACTATCCCCATCAAACACTCACAGGACAGGTACAGCACGGGGTTAGATACAGAGTAAAGCTCCCTCTACACTGTCCCCATCAAACACTCCCAGGACAGGTACAGCACGGGGTTAGATACAGAGTAAATCTCCCTCTACACTGCCCCCATCAAACACTCCCAGGACAGATACAGCATGGGGTTAGATACAGAGTAAATCTCCCTCTACACTGTCCCCATCAAACACTCCCAGGACAGGTACAGCACGGGGTTAGATACAGAGTAAAGCTCTCTCTACACTGTCCCCATCAAACACTCCCAGGAAAGGTACAGCACGGGGTTAGATACAGAGTAAAGCTCACTCTACACCGTCCCCAGCAAAAACTCTCGGGCTAGATACAGCATTGTGTTAGATTCAGAGTAAAGCTCACTCTACACCGTCCCCATCAAACACTCCCAGGACAGGTACAGCACGGGGTTAGATACAGAGTAAATCTCCCCCTACAATGTCCCCGTCAAACACTCCCAGGACAGGTACAGCACGGGGTTAGATACAGAGTAAATCTCCCTCTACACCGTCCCCATCAAACACTCCCAGGACAGGTACAGCACGGGGTTAGATACAGAGTAAATCTCCCCCTACACTGTCCCCGTCAAACACTCCCAGGACAGGTACAGCACGGGGTTAGATACAGAGTAAATCTCCCTCTACACTGTCCCCATCAAACACTCCCAGGACAGGTACAGCACGGGGTTAGATACAGAGTAAAGCTCCCAGTACACTGTACCGAACAAACAATCCCAGGACGGTTACAACACGGGGTTAGATACAGAGTAAATCTCCCTCTACACTGTCCCCATCAAACACTCCCAGGACAGGTACAGCACGGGGTGAGATACAGAGTTAAGCTGTTTCCCCCGCTTTACATTTTCAGGGGTCCTACGCTGGGGGAGGGTCCATCATCTCTCCCTCGTGGATACTCACCGCTGCTCACAACATGTTCATCGAGGCGCGTCTGATCAACGCCTCCGAGGTGAAGGTGCGCTTCGGTAAGTGACCCGCTCTCCAGCCTCGCCCAGCAGGACCGACACCCCCCCACTCCACCCTCGCCCCCCCCTTCGGACGCGAGCCCCTCGCCCGGTGCTTGGACTGAGGCCGGACTGACTCTCCCTCCCTCCGCCACCCCTCCCTTCCCTTCCCTTCCCTTCCCTCCACCGCACCCCATGACGCCGACGCCAGGGAGCAGGAAGGAGCCAGGCTTCATTTGCGGCCTAGTGTCGGAGTAGGCCAGTCGGGGCGTGGGATGATGGGTAAGCGGGCTCCAGGGGGTTGGCGGAAGGGGAGTTTGTATGTGGGGGTGGGAGTCCTGAACCTGGCGTGGGAGTTGGAGGTGGTGGGGGCAGCGCGGTTTTTGGGGTGGGGGGGTGTCTTGGCACACAAGCTGCAGATGGTCGGCCTTCACCTTGAGCGCAGGAGGATTCAGGCCAAGGGTCAAGGAGATTTGGGGCCCCGGGAATTCACTCCTGCCCACCCAGGGGGTATTGAGGCTGGGGGAACGAGTGACTATCTCGAAGCCCCCTATGTAAGGCAGCGAGGTGAGGGTGGATAACCAGATGGAGGTGGGCAGGGTGGAGATAGGGTCCAGCGGTGAGGCAGGGAGGGGCTGAATGGCCTCCTCATGTCCCACTTCAACATGGTCTCCAAACTCCTCCAGCCCCTACACCCCCTCCCTATCTCTGTAACCTCCTCCAGCCCCTACAAACCTCCCTATTTCTGTAAACTCCTCCAGCCCCTACACCCCTCCCTATCTCTGTAACCTCCTACAGCCCCTACAACCCTCACTATCTCTGTAACCTCCTCCAGCTCCTACACCCCTCCCTATCTCTGTAACCTTCTCCAGCCCCTTCCACCCCTCCCTATCTCTGTAACCTCCTCCAGCCCCTACAACCGTCCCTATCTCTGTAACCTCCTCCAGCCCCTACACCCCCTCCCTATCTCTGTAACCTCCTCCAGCCCCTAGACCCCTCCCTATCTCTGTAACCTCCTCCAGCCCCTACAACCCTCCCTATCTCTGTAACCTCCTCCAGCCCCAACAACCCTTCCTATCTCTGTAAACTCCTCCAGCCCCTACAACCCTCCCTATCTCTGTAACCTCCTCCACCCCCTACAACCCTCCCTATCTCTGTAACCTCCTCCAGCCCCTACAACCCTCCCTATCTCTGTAACCTCCTCCAGCCCCTACAACCCTTCCTATCTCTGTAAACTCCTCCAGCCCCTACAACCCTCCCTATCTCTGTAACCTCCTCCACCCCCTACAACCCTCCCTATCTCTGTAACCTCCTCCACCCCCTACAACCCTCCCTATCTCTGTAACCTCCTCCAGCCCCTACAACCGTCCCTATCTCTGTAACCTCCTCCAGCCCCTACACCCCCTCCCTATCTCTGTAACCTCCTCCAGCCCCTACAACACTCCCTATCTCTGTAACCTCCTCCAGCCCCTACAACCCTTCCTATCTCTGTAAACTCCTCCAGCCCCTACAACCCTCCCTATCTCTGTAAAATCCTCCAGCCCCTACAACCCTCCCTATCTCTGTAACCTCCTCCAGCCCGTACAACCCCTCGCTAAATCTGTAACCTCCTCCAGCCCCTACACCCCTCCCTATCTCTGTAACCTCCTCCAGCCCCTTCCACACCTCCCGATCTCTGTAACCTCCTCCAGCCCCTACACCGCCTCCCTATCTCTGTAACCTCCTCCAGGCCCTACACCCCTCCCTATCTCTGTAACCTCCTCCAGCCCCTACAACCCTCCCTATCTCTGTAACCTCCTCCAGCCCCTACAACCCTTCCTGTCTCTGTAACCTCCTCCAGCCCCTACAACCCTCCCTATCTCTGTAAAATCCTCCAGCCCCTACAACCCTCCCTATCTCTGTAACCTCCTCCAGCCCGTACACCCCCTCGCTAAATCTGTAACCTCCTCCAGCCCCTACACCCATCCCTATCTCTGTAACCTCCTCCAGCCCCTTCCACACCTCCCGATCTCTGTAACCTCCTCCAGCCCCTACACCGCCTCCCTATCTCTGTAACCTCCTCCAGGCCCTACACCCCTCCCTATCTCTGTAACCTCCTCCAGCACTGACACCCCTCCCTATCTCTGTAACCTCCTCCCATCCCTACACACCTCGCGATATCTGTAAACTCATCCTCCCCTACACCCCTCCCGATATCTGTAACCTCATCCAGCACCTGCACCACTCCCTATCTCTGTAACCTCCTCCAGCCCCTATACACTTCCCTATCTCTGTAATCTCCTCCAGCCCCTACAACCCTCGCTTTATCTGTAACCTCCTCCAGCCACTACAACCCTCCCTATCTCTGTAAACTCCTCCAGCACCTAAATACCTCCTTATCTCTGTAACCTACTCCAGCCCAAAACCCCTCCTATTTCTGTTATCCCCTCGAGCACCTACACCCCTTTCTATCTCTGTAACCTCCTGCAACCCCCTACAACCCACCCTATCTCTGTAAACTCCTCCAGCCCCGGCACCCCTTGCTATCTCTGTTACCCCCTCCAGCCCCTACAACCCTCCCTATCACTGTAACTTCCTCCAGCCCCTGCAACCCTCCCGATCTCTGTACCCTCCTCCAGCCCCCTACAACCCTCCCTATCTCTGTAACCTCCCCCAGCCCCGGCACCCCTCCCTATCTCTGTCACCTCTTCCAGTTCCTACACCCCTCCCTTTATCTGTAACCTCCTCCAGCCCCTACAACCCTCCCTATCTCTGTAACCTCCTCCAGCACCTTCACCCCTCCCTATCTCTGTAACCTCCTCGAGGCCCTACACCCCTCCCTCTTTCTGTAACATCCTCCAGCCCCTACAAACCTCCCTATCTCTGTAACCTCCTCCAGCACCTACAACCCTCCCTATCTCTGTAACCTCCTCCAGCGCCTACACCCTCCCTATCTCTTCAACAACTTACAGCCCCTACACCCCTCCCTATCTCTGTAACCTCCTCCGGAACCTACGCCCCTCCCTATCTCTGTAAATTCCTCCAGCCAATAAACCCCTCCCTATCTCTGTAACCTCCTCCAGCCCCAAAATCCCTCCCTATCTCTGTAGCCTCCTCCTGCCCCTATAACACTCCCTGTTTCTGTAACATCCTCCAACCCCTACAAACCTCCCTATCTCTGTAACCTCCTCCAGCCTCTACAACCCTCCATATCTCTGTAACATCCTCCAACCCCTAAAACTCTCCCTATCTCTGTAACATCCTTCAACCCCTACAACCCTCCCTATCTGTGTTACCTCCTGCAGCACCTACAACCCTCCCTATCTCTGTAACTTCCTCCAACCCCTACACCCCTCTCTATCTCTTTAACCTCCTGCAGCACGTACAACCCTCCCTTTCTCTGTAACCTCCTCCAGCCCCTAAACCCCTCCCTATCTCTGTAACTTCTTCCAGACCATACACCCCTCCCTAACTCTGTTACCACCTCCAGCCCCTACAAACCCTCCCTATCTCTGTAACCTCCTCCAACCACTACACCCTCCCTATCTCTGTAAGTTCCTCCAGCCCATAAACCCCTCCCTATCTCTGTAACCTCCTCCAGCCCCTACAAACCCTCCCTATCTCGTAACCTCCTCCAACCCCTACACCATCCCTATCTCTGTAACCTCTTCCAGTCCCTACAACCCTCCATATCTTTGTAACCTCCTCCATCACCTATACACCACCCTATCTGTGTAATCACCTCCAGCCCCTACAACCCACCCTATCTCTCTAACCTCCTCCAACCCCTAGACAACTCCCTATCTCTCTAACCTCCACCAGCCCCTGCAGCCCTCCCTATATCTGTAACCTCTTCAGCCCCTAAAAACCTCCCTATCCCTGTAACCTCCTCCATCGCCTATACCCCTCCCTATCTCTGTAACCTCCTCCAGCCCCTACAACCCACCCTATCTGTGTAACCTCCTCCAGCCCCTACCCCCCTCCCTATCTCTTCCATCTCCTCCAGCCCCTACAACACTCCCTATCTCTGTAACCTCCTCCAGCCTCTGCACCACTCACTATCTCTGTAACCACCTCCAGCCCCTTCACCCCTCCCTATCTCTGAAACCTCCTCCAGCCCCTACAACCCTCCCTATCGCTGTAACCTCATCCAGCCCCTAAATGCCTCCCTATCTCTGTATCCTCCTCCTGCGTCTATAACACTCCCTATTTCTGTTATCTCCTCGAGCCCCTACACCCCTCACAATCTCTGTAACCTCCTCCAGCCCCTACAGCCCTCCCTATCTCAGTAACCTCCTCCAGCCCCTACAGCACTCCCTATCTCAGTAACCTCCTCCAGCCCCTACAACCCTCCCTATCTTTGTAACCTCCCCCAGCCCCAAGACCCCTCCCTATCTCTTTAAACACCTGCAGAACCTACAACCCTCCCTATCTCTGTAACCTCCTCCAGCCCCTACACCCCTCCCTATCTCTATAACCTCCACCTGCCCCTACACTCCTCCCTATCTCTGTTACCACCTCTAGCACCTACACCACTCCATAACTCTGTAAGTTCCTCCAGCCCATAAACCCCTCCATATCTCTGTAACCTCCTCCAGCCCCTACAAACCCTCCCTATCTCTGTAACCTCCTCCAGCCCCTACACCCCTCCCTATCTCTGTAACCTCCTCCAGCCCCTACACCCCTCCCTATCTCTATAACCTCCTCCTGCCCCGACACCCCTCCCTATCTCTGCTACCACCTCTAGCACCTACACTACGCCATAACTCTGTAAGTTCCTCCAGCCCATAAACCCCTCCCTATCTCTGTAACCTCTCCAGCCCCTACAAACCTCATTATATCTGTAACCGCCTCCAGCCCCAACAATATTCCCTATATCTGTAACCTCCTCCAGCACCTACAACCCTCCCTATCTCTGTAACTTCCTCCAGACACTACACCCCTCTCTATCTCTTTAACCTCCTGCAGCACATACAACCCTCCCTATCTCGGTAACCTCCTCCAGCACCAAACCCCTTCCTTTCTCAGTAACCTCCTCCAGCCCCTAAACCCCTCCCTATCTTTGTAACCTCCTCCAGCCCCGACACCCCTCCCTATCTCTGTTACCACCTCCAGCCCCTACAAACCCTCCCTATCTCTGTAACCTCCTCCAACCACTACACACTCCCTATCTCTGTAAGTTCCTCCAGCCCATAAACACCTCCCTATCTCTGTAACCTCCTCCTGCGTCTATAACACTCCCTATTTCTGTTATCTCCTCGAGCCCCTACACCCCTCACAATCTCTGTAACCTCCTCCAGCCCCTACAGCCCTCCCTATCTCAGTAACCTCCTCCAGCCCCTACAGCACTCCCTATCTCAGTAACCTCCTCCAGCCCCTACAACCCTCCCTATCTTTGTAACCTCCCCCAGCCCCAAGACCCCTCCCTATCTCTTTAAACACCTGCAGAACCTACAACCCTCCCTATCTCTGTAACCTCCTCCAGCCCCTACACCCCTCCCTATCTCTATAACCTCCACCTGCCCCTACACTCCTCCCTATCTCTGTTACCACCTCTAGCACCTACACCATTCCATAACTCTGTAAGTTCCTCCAGCCCATAAACCCCTCCATTTCTCTGTAACCTCCTCCAGCCCCTACAAACCCTCCCTATCTCTGTAACCTCCTCCAGCCCCTACACCCCTCCCTATCTCTGTAACCTCCTCCAGCCTCTGCACCACTCACTATCTCTGTAACCACCTCCAGCCCCTTCACCCCTCCCTATCTCTGAAACCTCCTCCAGCCCCTACAACCCTCCCTATCGCTGTAACCTCATCCAGCCCCTAAATCCCTCCCTATCTCTGTATCCTCCTCCTGCGTCTATAACACTCCCTATTTCTGTTATCTCCTCGAGCCCCTACACCCCTCACAATCTCTGTAACCTCCTCCAGCCCCTACAGCCCTCCCTATCTCAGTAACCTCCTCCAGCCCCTACAGCACTCCCTATCTCAGTAACCTCCTCCAGCCCCTACATCCCTCCCTATCTCTGTAACCTCCCCCAGCCCCAAGACCCCTCCCTATCTTTTTAAACACCTGCAGAACCTACAACCCTCCCTATCTCTGTAACCTCCTCCAGCCCCTACACCCCTCCCTATCTCTATAACCTCCACCTGCCCCTACACTCCTCCCTAACTCTGTTACCACCTCTAGCACCTACACCAGTCCATAACTCTGTAAGTTCCTCCAGCCCATAAACCCCTCCATATCTCTGTAACCTCCTCCAGCCCCTACAAACCCTCCCTATCTCTGTAACCTCCTCCAGCCCCTACACCCCTCCCTATCTCTGTAACCTCCTCCAGCCCCTACACCCCTCCCTATCTCTATAACCTCCTCCTGCCCCGACACCCCTCCCTATCTCTGCTACCACCTCTAGCACCTACACTACGCCATAACTCTGTAAGTTCCTCCAGCCCATAAACCCCTCCCTATCTCTGTAACCTCTCCAGCCCCTACAAACCTCATTATATCTGTAACCGCCTCCAGCCCCAACAATATTCCCTATATCTGTAACCTCCTCCAGCACCTACAACCCTCCCTATCTCTGTAACTTCCTCCAGACACTACACCCCTCTCTATCTCTTTAACCTCCTGCAGCACATACAACCCTCCCTATCTCGGTAACCTCCTCCAGCACCAAACCCCTTCCTTTCTCAGTAACCTCCTCCAGCCCCTAAACCCCTCCCTATCTTTGTAACCTCCTCCAGCCCCGACACCCCTCCCTATCTCTGTTACCACCTCCAGCCCCTACAAACCCTCCCTATCTCTGTAACCTCCTCCAACCACTACACACTCCCTATCTCTGTAAGTTCCTCCAGCCCATAAACACCTCCCTATCTCTGTAACCTCCTCCTGCGTCTATAACACTCCCTATTTCTGTTATCTCCTCGAGCCCCTACACCCCTCACAATCTCTGTAACCTCCTCCAGCCCCTACAGCCCTCCCTATCTCAGTAACCTCCTCCAGCCCCTACAGCACTCCCTATCTCAGTAACCTCCTCCAGCCCCTACAACCCTCCCTATCTTTGTAACCTCCCCCAGCCCCAAGACCCCTCCCTATCTCTTTAAACACCTGCAGAACCTACAACCCTCCCTATCTCTGTAACCTCCTCCAGCCCCTACACCCCTCCCTATCTCTATAACCTCCACCTGCCCCTACACTCCTCCCTATCTCTGTTACCACCTCTAGCACCTACACCACTCCATAACTCTGTAAGTTCCTCCAGCCCATAAACCCCTCCATATCTCTGTAACCTCCTCCAGCCCCTACAAACCCTCCCTATCTCTGTAACCTCCTCCAGCCCCTACACCCCTCCCTATCTCTGTAACCTCCTCCAGCCTCTGCACCACTCACTATCTCTGTAACCACCTCCAGCCCCTTCACCCCTCCCTATCTCTGAAACCTCCTCCAGCCCCTACAACCCTCCCTATCGCTGTAACCTCATCCAGCCCCTAAATCCCTCCCTATCTCTGTATCCTCCTCCTGCGTCTATAACACTCCCTATTTCTGTTATCTCCTCGAGCCCCTACACCCCTCACAATCTCTGTAACCTCCTCCAGCCCCTACAGCCCTCCCTATCTCAGTAACCTCCTCCAGCCCCTACAGCACTCCCTATCTCAGTAACCTCCTCCAGCCCCTACATCCCTCCCTATCTCTGTAACCTCCCCCAGCCCCAAGACCCCTCCCTATCTCTTTAAACACCTGCAGAACCTACAACCCTCCCTATCTCTGTAACCTCCTCCAGCCCCTACACCCCTCCCTATCTCTATAACCTCCACCTGCCCCTACACTCCTCCCTAACTCTGTTACCACCTCTAGCACCTACACCAGTCCATAACTCTGTAAGTTCCTCCAGCCCATAAACCCCTCCATATCTCTGTAACCTCCTCCAGCCCCTACAAACCCTCCCTATCTCTGTAACCTCCTCCAGCCCCTACACCCCTCCCTATCTCTGTAACCTCCTCCAGCCCCTACACCCCTCCCTATCTCTATAACCTCCTCCTGCCCCGACACCCCTCCCTATCTCTGCTACCACCTCTAGCACCTACACTACTCCATAACTCTGTAAGTTCCTCCAGCCCATAAACCCCTCCCTATCTCTGTAACCTCTCCAGCCCCTACAAACCTCATTATATCTGTAACCGCCTCCAGCCCCAACAATATTCCCTGTATCTATAACCTCCTCCAGCACCTACAACCCTCCCTATCTCTGTAACTTCCTCCAGACACTACACCCCTCTCTATCTCTTTAACCTCCTGCAGCACATACAACCCTCCCTATCTCGGTAACCTCCTCCAGCACCAAACCCCTTCCTTTCTCAGTAACCTCCTCCAGCCCCTAAACCCCTCCCTATCTTTGTAACCTCCTCCAGCCCCGACACCCCTCCCTATCTCTGTTACCACCTCCAGCCCCTACAAACCCTCCCTATCTCTGTAACCTCCTCCAACCACTACACACTCCCTATCTCTGTAAGTTCCTCCAGCCCATAAACACCTCCCTATCTCTGTAACCTCCTCCAGCACCTACAAACCCTCCCTATCTCTGTAACCTCCTACAACCCCTACACCCTCCCTATCTCTGTAACCACTTCCAGTCCCTACAACCCTCCATATCTTTGTAACCTCCTCCATCACCTACACACCTCCCTATCTCTGTAATCGCCTCCAGCCCCTTCAACACTCCCGATCTCTCTAACTTCCTCCAGCACCTACACCCCTCCCTATCTCTGCAACATCCTCCAGCCCCTGCAGCCCTCCCTATATCTGTAACCTCCTCCAGCCCCTAAATCCCTCCCTATCTCTGTTACCACCTCTAGCCCCTACAAACCTCCCTATCTCTGTAACCTCCTCCAGCCCCAACGACACTCCCTATCGCTGTTACTTCCTTCCAGCCTCTGCACCCCTCCCTATCTCTGTTGCCTCCTCCTGCCCCTATAACACTCCCTATTTCTGTTATCTCCTCGAGCACCTACACCCCTCACAATCTCTGTTAACTCCTCCAGCCCCTACAGCCCTCCCTATCTATGTAACCTCCTCCAGCCCCTACAAATCTCCCTATCTATGTAACCTCCCCCAGCCCCTACACCCCTCCCTATCTCTGTAGCCTCCTCCAGCCTCCTACAACCCTGCCTATCTCTGTAACCTCCTCCAGCCCCTACAACCCTCCCTATCTCTGTACCCTCCGCCAGCCCCCTACACCGCTCCCTATCTCTGTAACCTCCTCCAGCCCCTACACCCCTCCCTATCTCTGTTGCCTCCTCCTGCTCCTATAACACTCCCTATTTCTGTTATCTCCTCGAGCACCTACACCCCTCACAATCTCTGTTAACTCCTCCAGCCCCTACAGCCCTCCCTATCTATGTAACCTCCTCCAGCCCCTACAAATCTCCCTTTCTATGTAACCTCCCCCAGCCCCTACACCCCTCCCTATCTCTGTAGCCTCCTCCAGCCTCCTACAACCCTGCCTATCTCTGTAACCTCCTCCAGCCCCTACAACAATCCCTATCTCTGTACCCTCCACGAGCCCCCTACACCGCTCCCTATCTCTGTAACCTCCTCCAGCCCCTACATCCCTCCCTATCTCTGTAACTTCCTCCAGCCCCTACACCCCTCCCTATCTCTGTAACCTCCACCAGCCTCTACACCTCTCCCCTACTTTGTAACATCCTCCAGCCCCTCAAAACACTCACTATCTCTGTATCCTTCTCCAGCCCCTACACCACTCCCTATCTCTGTAACCTCCTCCAGCCCCTACACCCCTCCCTATCTCTGTACCCTCCTCCAGCCCCTACAACACTCCCTATCTCTGTAACCTCCTCCAGCCCCTACAACCCTCCCAATCTATCTAACCTCCTCCAGCCCCTACACCCCTCCCTATCTCTGTAACCTCCTCCAGCCCCTACACCCCTCCCTATCTATCTAACCTCCTCCAGACCCTACAACACTCCCTATCTGTGTAACCTGCTCCAGAACCTACAACCCTCCCTATCTCTGTAACCTCCTCCAGCCCCTACAACACTCCCTATCTCTGTAACCTGCTCCAGCCCCTACACCCCTCCCTATCTCTGAAAACCTCTTCCAGCCCCTACACCCCTCCCTATCTCTGTAACCTCCTCCTGCCCCTACACCCCACTCAATCTCTGTAACCTCCCCCAGCCCCTAGAGACCTCCCTATCTCTGTAACCTCCTCCAAACCTACAACACTCCCTATCTCTGTAACCTCCTCCAGCCTCTGCACCCCTCACTATCTCTGTCACCTGCTCCAGCCCCTTCACCCCTCCCTATCTCTGTAATCTCCTCCAGCCACTAGACCCCTAGCTTTATCTGTAACCTACTCCAGCCCCTATTACCCTCCCTATCTCTGTAACCTCCTCCAGCCCCTAAATCCCTCCCGATCTCTGTAGCCTCCTCCTGCCCCTATAACACTCCCTATTTCTGTTATCTACTTGAGCCCCTACACCCCTCACAATCTCTGTAACCTCCTCCAGCCCCTAGAGCCCTCCCTATCTCTGTAACCTCCTCCACAACCTACAACACTCCCTATCTCTGTAAGCACCCCCAGCCCATACAATCCTCCCTATCTCTGTAACCTCCTCCAGCCCCTACACCCCTCCCTATCTATGTTACATCCTCCAGCCCCTACAACCCTCCCTTTCATTGTAACTTCCTCCAGCCACTGCAATCCTCCCTATCTCTGTAACCTCCTCCAGCCCCTACAACCCTCCCTATCTCTGTAACCTCCTCCAGCCTCTACACCCCTCCCCTTCTTTGTAACATCCTCCAGCCCCTACAACCCTCCCTATCTCTGTAACCTCCTCCAGCACCTAAACCGCTCCCTAAGTCTATAACCTCCTCCAGCCCCTACAACCCTCCCTATCTCTGTACCCTCCACCAGCCCCCTACACCGCACCCTATCTCGGTAACCTCCTCCAGCCCCTACACCCCTCCCTATCTCTGTAACCTCCACCAGCCTCTACACCCCTCCCCTACTTTGTAACATCCTCCAGCCCCTCAAAACACTCACTATCTCTGTATCCTTCTCCAGACCCTACACCAATCCCTATCTCTGTAACCTGCTCCAGCCCCTACACCACTCCCTATCTCTGTAACCTCCTCCAGCCCCTACACCCCTCCCTATCTCTGTAACCTCCTCCAGCCCCTACAACCCTCCCTATCTCTGTAACCTCCTCCAGCCCCTACAACCCTCCCTATCTCTGTAACCTCCTCCAGCCCCTACACCCCTCCCTATCTCTGTAACCTCCTCCAGCCCCTACACCCCTCCCTATCTATCTAACCTCCTCCAGACCCTACAACTCTCCCTATCTGTGTAACCTCCTCCAGCCCCTACACCCCTCCCTATCTGTGTAACCTCCTCCAGCACCTACACTACTCCCTATCCCTGTAAGTTCCTCCAGTCCCTAAACCCCTCCCTATCTCTGTAACCTCTTCCTGTCCCTACAGCCCTCCATATCTTTGTAACCTACTCCATTCCCGACACCCCTCCCTATCTCTGTAATCTCCTCCAGCCCCTACAACACTCCCTATCTCTCTAAACTCCTCCAGCCACTACACCCCTCCCTATCTCAGTAACATCCTCCAGCCCCAACAACCCTCCCTATCTATCTAACCTCCTCTTGCCCCTACTCCCCACCCTATCGCTCTAACCTCCTACAGCCCCTGCACCCTCCCTATCCCTGTAACCTCTCCAGCCCCTACAAACCTCCCTATCCCTGAAACCTCCTCCAGCCCCGATACGCCTCCCTATCTCTGTAACCTCTTCCAGCCCCTACAAACCTTGTTATATTTGTAACCTCCTCCAGCCCAAACAACACTCCCTATCTCTGTAACCTCCTCCAGCCCCTACACCTCTCCCTATCTCTGTAAACTCCTCCAGCCCCTACAGCCCTCACTATCCCTGTAACCTCCTCCAGCCCCTAAATCCATCCCTTTCTCTGTAACCTCCTCCAGCACCTACACCCCTCCCTATCTCTGTAAACTCTTCCAGCACCTACAACCCTCCCTATCTCTGTAATCTCATCCAGCCCCTACACACCCTCCCAATCTCTGTAACCTCCTGCAGCCCATCCTACCCTTCCTATCACAGTAACCTCCTCCAGCCCCAACACCCCACCCTATCTATGTAACCTCCACCAGCCCCTACATCCCTCCCTATATCAGTAACATCTTCCAGCACCTACAACCCTCCCTATCTCTGTAACCTCATCCAGCCCCTACACCCCTCCCTATCTCTGTAACCTACTCCAGCCCCTACACTACTCCTTATCTCTGTAAGTTCCTCCAGAACCTACACTACTCCTTATCTCTGTAAGTTCCTCCAGCCCCTAACCCCTCCAAATCTCTGTAACCTCCTCCAGCCCCGAGAAACCCTCCCTATCTCTGTAACCTCCTCCAACAACTTCACTCTCCCTATCTAAGTAACCTCTTCCTGTCCCTACAACCCTCCATATCTTTGTAACCTCCTAAATCCCCTACACCCCTCCCTATCTCTGCAATCTCCTCCAGCCCCTACAACCCTCCCTATCTCTCTAAACTCCTCCAGCCCCTACACCCCTCCCTATCTCAGTAACCTCCTCCAGCCGCAACAACACTCCCTAACTCTGAAACCTGCTCCAGCCCCTACACCCCTCCCTATCTCTGTAAACTGCTCCAGCCCCTTCACCCCTACCTATCTCTGTAATCTCCTCCAGCCCCTATACCCCTCCCTATCTCTGTAATCTCCTCCAGCCCCTACACCCCTCCCTATCTCTGTAATCTCCTCCAGCCCCTACACCCCTCCCTATCGCTGTAATCTCCTCCAGCCCTACATCCCTCCCTATCTCTGTAATCTCCTCCTGCCCCTACACCCCTCCCTATCTCTGTAATCTCCTCCATCCCCTACACACCTCCCTATCTCTGTAATCTCCTCCAGCACATACACACCTCCCTATCTCTGTAACCTCCTCCAGCCGCTACTCCCCTCCCTATCTCTGTAACCTCCTCCTGTCCCTACACGCCTACCTAACTCTGTTACCATCTCCAGCACCTACACCCCTCCCTATCTCTGTAACCTCCTCCAGCCCCTACAAACCCTTCCTATCTCTGTAACCTCCTCCAACCCCTACACCCTCCCTATCTCTGTAACCTCTACCTGTACCTTCAACCCTCCATATCTTTGTAAACTCCGCCATCCCCTACTCCCCTCCCTATCACTGTAACCTCCTCCAGCCCCTACACCCCTCCCTAACTCTGTTACCATCTCCAGCACCTACACCCCTCCCAATCTCTGTAACCTCCTCCAGCCCCTACAAACCCTCCCTATCTCTGTAACCTCCTCCAACCCCTACACCCTCCCTATCTCTGTAACCTCTACCTGTACCTTCAACCCTCCATATCTTTGTAACCTCCCCCATCACCTACACCCCTCCCTATCTCTGTAATCTCCTCCAGCCCCAACAACCCTCCCTATCTCTCTAACCTCCTCCAGCCCCTACAATACTCAATATCTCTATAACCTCCTCCAGGCCCTACAACACTCCCTCTCCCTGTAACCTCCTCCAGCCACTACACCCCTCCCTATCTTTGTAACCTCCTCCAGCCCCTACAAACTTCCCTATCTATCTAACCTCCTCCAGTCCCTACACCCCGCCCTATCTGTGTAACCTCCTCCAGCACCTACACTACTCCTTATCTCTGTAAGTTCCTCCAGCCCCTAAACCCCTCCCAATCTCTGTAACCTCCTCCAGCCCCTAGAAACCCTCCCTATCTCTGCAACCTCGACCAACAACTACACCCTGCCTATCTAAGCAACCTCTTCCTGTCCCTACAACCCTCCATAACTTTGTAATCTCCTACATCCCATACACCCCTCCCTATCTCTGTAATCTCCTCCAGACCCTACAACCCTCCCTATCTCTCTAAACTCCTCCAGCCCCTACAAACCTCCCTATCCCTGTAACCTCCTCCAGCCCCTATAGCCCTCCCTATCTCTGTAAACTCTTCCAGCCCCTACAAACCTCGTTATATCCTTAACATCCTCCAGCCCCAACTACACTCCCTATCTCTGTAACCTGCACCAGGCCCTAAACCCCTCCCTATCCCTGTAACCTCCTCCAGCCCCTATACCCCTCCCTATATCTGTAACCTCTTCTAGCCCCTACAAACCTCGTTATGTCTGTAACCTCCTCCAGCCCCAACAACAAACCCTATCTCTGTAATCTCCTCCAGCCCATACACCACTCCCTATCTCTGTAACCTCCTCCAGCCGCTACACCCCTCCCTATCTCTGTAACCTTCTCCAGCCCCTACACCCCACCCTATCTCAGTAACCTCCTCCAGCCCCTACACCCCTCCCTATCTCTCCAACCTCCTCCAGTCCCTGCACCCTCCCTATCTCTGTAACCTCCTCCAGCCCCTACAACCCACCCTCTCCCTGTAACCTCCTCCAGCCACTACACCCCTCCCTATCTCTGTAACCTCCTCCAGCCCCTACAAACCTCCCTATCTATCTAACCTCCTCCAGCCCCTACACCCCTCCCTATCTCTGTAACTTCCTCCAGCCCCTACACCTCTCCCTATCTCTGTAAACTCCTCCAGCCCCTTCACCCCTCCTTATCTCAGTAACCTCCTCCAGCCCCAACAACCTCCCTATCTCTCTAACCTCCTCTTGCCCCTACACCCCTCCCTATCGCTCTAACCTCCTCCAGTCCCTGCACCCACCCTATCTCTGTAACCTCTCCAGCCCCTACACCCCTCCCTATCTCTGTAACCTCCTCCAGCCCCTAAATCCATCCCTATCTCTGTAACTTCCTCCAGCCCCTATACCCCTCCCTGTCTCTGTAACCTCTGCAAGCACCTACAACCCTCCCTATCTCTCTAACCTCCTCCAGCACCTACACCCCTCCCTATCTCTCCGAACTCCTCCAGTCCCTGCACCCTCCCTATCTCTGTAACCTCCTCCAGCCTCTACACCCCTCCCTATCTCTGTCACCTCTTCCAGCACCTACAACCCTCCCTATTTCTGTAACCTCCTCCAGCCCCTACACCCCTCCCTATCTCTGTCACCTCTTCCAGCACCTACAACCCTCCCTATTTCTGTAACCTCCTCCAGCCATTACAACCCTCCTTATCTCTGTAACCTCCTCCAGCCCCTACACCCAACCCTATCTCTGAAACCTCCACCAGCCCCTACACCGCTCCCTATCTCTGTAACCTCTTCCAGCACCTACAAGCCTCCCTATCTCTGTAACCTCATCCAGCCCCTACACCCCTCTCTATCACTGTACCCTCCTACAGTCCCTACAACCCTCCCTCTTCCTGTAAATTCCTCCAGCCCCTATACCCCTCCCTATCTCTGTAACCTCTTCCAGCACCTACACCCCTCCCTATCTCTCCAACCTCCTCCAGACCCTGAACCCTCCCTATCTCTGTAACCTCCTCCAGCCTCTACACCCCTCCCTATCTCTGTCACCTCTTCCAACACCTACAACCCTCCCTATTTCTGTAACCTCCTCCAGCCCCTACACCCCTCCCTATCTCTGTCACCTCTTCCAGCACCTACAACCCTCACTATTTCTGTAACCTCCTCCAGCCCCTACACCCCTCCCTATCTCTGTAACCTCATCCAGCACCTACAACCCTCCCTATCTCTGTAACCTCCTCCAGTACCTACAACCCTCCCTATCTCTGTAAATTCCACCAGCCCCTACACCCCTCCCTATCTCTGTAACCTCATCCAGCACCTACAACCCTCCCTATCTCTGTAACCTCCTCCAGTCCCTACAACCCTCCCTCTCCCTGTAAACTCCTCCAGCCACTACACCCCTCCCTATCTCTGTAACCTCCTCCAGGCCTCCAAACCTCCCTATCTATCTAACCTCCTCCAGCCCCTACACCCCTCCCTATCTCTGTAACCTCCTCCAGCACGTACACTAGTCCTTATCTCTGTAAGTTCCTACAGCCCCTAAACCCCTCCCAATCTCTGTAACCTCCTCGAGCCCCTAGAAACCATCCCTATCTCTGTAACCTCCTCCAACAACTTCAGCCTCCCTATCTATGTAACCTCTACCTGTCCCTACAACCCTCCACATCTTTGAAACCTCCTCCATCCCCTACACCCCTCCCTATCTCTGTAATCTCCTGCAGCCCCTACAACCCTCCCTATCTCTCTAAACTCCTCCAGCCCCTACACCCCTCCTTATCTCAGTAACCTCCTCCAGCACCAACAACCCTCCCTATCTCTCTAACCTCCTCTTGCCCCTACACCCCTCCCTATCCCTCTAACCTCCTCCAGAACCTGCACCTTCCCTATCTCTGTAACCTCTCCAGCCTCTACAAACCTCCCTTTCGCTGTAACTTTCTCCAGCCCCTATACCCCTCCCTATCTCTGTAACCTCTTCCAGCCCCTACAAACCTCGTTATATCTGTAACCTCCACCAGACCCAACAACACTCCCTATCTCTGTAACCTGCTCCAGCCGCTACACCCCTCCCTCTCTCTGTAACCTCCTGCAGCCCCTACACCCCTCCCTATCTCTGAAACCTCCTCCAGCACCTACACCCCTCCCTATCCCTGTAACCTCCTCCAGACCCTAAATTCCGCCCTATCTCTGTAACCTCCTCCAGCCCCTATACACCTCCCTATCTCTGCAACCTCTTCCAGCACCTACAACCCTCCCTATCTCTGTAACCTCCTCCAGCCCATACACCCCTCCCTATCTCAGTAACCACCTCCAGCCCATACAGCCCTCCCTATCTCTCCAACCTCCTCCAGTCCCTGCACCCTCCCTATCTCTGTAAACTCTCCTGCCCTTACAAACCTCCGTATCCCTGTAAACTCCTCCAGCCCCTATACCCCTCCCTATCTCTGTAACCTCTTCCAGCCCCTACAAACCTCGTTATGTCTGTAACCTCCTCCAGCCCCAACAACACTCCCTATCTCTGTAACCTCCTCCAGCCCCTACACCTCTCCCTATCTCTGTAAACTCCTCCAGCCCCTACAGCCCTCACTATCCCTGTAACCTCCTCCAGCCCCTAAATCCATCCCTTTCTCTGTAACCTCCTCCAGCACCTACACCCCTCCCTATCTCTGTAAACTCTTCCAGCACCTACAACCCTCCCTATCTCTGTAATCTCATCCAGCCCCTACACACCCTCCCAATCTCTGTAACCTCCTGCAGCCCATCCTACCCTTCCTATCACAGTAACCTCCTCCAGCCCCAACACCCCACCCTATCTATGTAACCTCCACCAGCCCCTACATCCCTCCCTATATCAGTAACATCTTCCAGCACCTACAACCCTCCCTATCTCTGTAACCTCATCCAGCCCCTACACCCCTCCCTATCTCTGTAACCTACTCCAGCCCCTACACTACTCCTTATCTCTGTAAGTTCCTCCAGAACCTACACTACTCCTTATCTCTGTAAGTTCCTCCAGCCCCTAACCCCTCCAAATCTCTGTAACCTCCTCCAGCCCCGAGAAACCCTCCCTATCTCTGTAACCTCCTCCAACAACTTCACTCTCCCTATCTAAGTAACCTCTTCCTGTCCCTACAACCCTCCATATCTTTGTAACCTCCTACATCCCCTACACCCCTCCCTATCTCTGTAATCTCCTCCAGCCCCTACAACCCTCCCTATCTCTCTAAACTCCTCCAGCCCCTACACCCCTCCCTATCTCAGTAACCTCCTCCAGCCGCAACAACACTCCCTAACTCTGAAACCTGCTCCAGCCCCTACACCCCTCCCTATCTCTGTAAACTGCTCCAGCCCCTTCACCCCTACCTATCTCTGTAATCTCCTCCAGCCCCTATACCCCTCCCTATCTCTGTAATCTCCTCCAGCCCCTACACCCCTCCCTATCTCTGTAATCTCCTCCAGCCCCTACACCCCTCCCTATCGCTGTAATCTCCTCCAGCCCTACACCCCTCCCTATCTCTGTAATCTCCTCCTGCCCCTACACCCCTCCCTATCTCTGTAATCTCCTCCATCCCCTACACACCTCCCTATCTCTGTAATCTCCTCCAGCACATACACACCTCCCTATCTCTGTAACCTCCTCCAGCCGCTACTCCCCTCCCTATCTCTGTAACCTCCTCCTGTCCCTACACGCCTACCTAACTCTGTTACCATCTCCAGCACCTACACCCCTCCCTATCTCTGTAACCTCCTCCAGCCCCTACAAACCCTTCCTATCTCTGTAACCTCCTCCAACCCCTACACCCTCCCTATCTCTGTAACCTCTACCTGTACCTTCAACCCTCCATATCTTTGTAAACTCTGCCATCCCCTACTCCCCTCCCTATCACTGTAACCTCCTCCAGCCCCTACACCCCTCCCTAACTCTGTTACCATCTCCAGCACCTACACCCCTCCCAATCTCTGTAACCTCCTCCAGCCCCTACAAACCCTCCCTATCTCTGTAACCTCCTCCAACCCCTACACCCTCCCTATCTCTGTAACCTCTACCTGTACCTTCAACCCTCCATATCTTTGTAACCTCCCCCATCACCTACACCCCTCCCTATCTCTGTAATCTCCTCCAGCCCCAACAACCCTCCCTATCTCTCTAACCTCCTCCAGCCCCTACAATACTCAATATCTCTATAACCTCCTCCAGGCCCTACAACACTCCCTCTCCCTGTAACCTCCTCCAGCTACTACACCCCTCCCTATCTTTGTAACCTCCTCCAGCCCCTACAAACCTCCCTATCTATCTAACCTCCTCCAGCCCCTACACCCCGCCCTATCTGTGTAACCTCCTCCAGCACCTACACTACTCCTTATCTCTGTAAGTTCCTCCAGCCCCTAAACCCCTCCCAATCTCTGTAACCTCCTCCAGCCCCTAGAAACCCTCCCTATCTCTGCAACCTCGACCAACAACTACACCCTGCCTATCTAAGCAACCTCTTCCTGTCCCTACAACCCTCCATAACTTTGTAATCTCCTACATCCCATACACCCCTCCCTATCTCTGTAATCTCCTCCAGACCCTACAACCCTCCCTATCTCTCTAAACTCCTCCAGCCCCTACAAACCTCCCTATCCCTGTAACCTCCTCCAGCCCCTATACCCCTCCCTACCTCTGTAAACTCTTCCAGCCCCTACAAACCTCGTTATATCCTTAACATCCTCCAGCCCCAACTACACTCCCTATCTCTGTAACCTGCACCAGGCCCTAAACCCCTCCCTATCCCTGTAACCTCCTCCAGCCCCTATACCCCTCCCTATATCTGTAACCTCTTCTAGCCCCTACAAACCTCGTTATGTCTGTAACCTCCTCCAGCCCCAACAACAAACCCTATCTCTGTAATCTCCTCCAGCCCATACACCACTCCCTATCTCTGTAATCTCCTCCAGCCCCTACACCCCACCCTATCTCTGTAACCTCCTCCAGCCGCTACTCCCCTCCCTATCTCTGTAACCTCCGCCTGCCCCTACACCACTCCCTTACTCTGTTACCATCTCCAGCACCTAAACCGCTCCCTATCTCCGTAAGTTCCTCCAGCCCCTAAACCCCTCACTATCTCTGTAACCTCCTCCAGCCCCTCCAAACCCTCCCTATCTCTGTAACCTCCACCAACCCCTACACCCTCCCTATCTCTGTAACCTCTACCTGTACCTTCAACCCTCCATATCTTTGTAACCTCCGCCATCCCCTACACCCCTCCCTATCTCTGTAATCTCCTCCAGCATCTACAAACCTCCCTATCTCTCTAACCTCCTCCAGCCCGTACACCCCTCCCTATCTCAGTAACCTCCTCCAGCCCCTACAACCCTCCCTAACTCTCTAAACTCCTCTTTCCCCTACACCACTCCCTATCTCTCCAACCTCATCCAGTCCCTGCACACTCCCTATATCTGTAGCCTCTCCACCCCCTACAAACCTCCCTATCCCTGTAAACTCCTCAAGCCCCTATACGCCTCCCTATCTCTGTAACCTCTTCCAGCCCCTACAAACCTCGTTATATCTGTAACCTCCTCCAGCCCCAACAACACTCCCTATCTCTGTAACCTGCTCCAGCCCCTACACCCCTCCCTATCTCTGTAACCTCCTCCAGCCCCTATACCCCTCCCTATCTCTGTAACCTCTTCCAGCACCTACAACC
The DNA here is from genome assembly GCF_017639515.1 of Carcharodon carcharias. Classification (NCBI taxonomy): domain Eukaryota; kingdom Metazoa; phylum Chordata; class Chondrichthyes; order Lamniformes; family Lamnidae; genus Carcharodon; species Carcharodon carcharias. Next base: position 785,080 of record NW_024470797.1, on the reverse strand, counting down.
CTCCCTATCTCTGTAATCTCATCCAGAGCCTACAAACCTCCCTATCACTCTAACCTCCTCCAGCCCCTACACCCTCCGTATCTCAGTAACCTCCTCCATCCCCTACACCCCTCCCTATCTCTCCAAACTCCTCCAGTCCCTGCACCCTCCCTATCTCTGTAACCTCCTCCAGCCCCTACACCCCACACTATCTCTGTAAACTCCACCAGCCCCTACACCCCTCCCTATCTCTGTAACCTCTTCCAGCACCTACAACCCTCCCTATCTCTGTAACCTCTTCCAGCCCCTACACCCCTCCCTATCTCTGTAACCTCCTCCAGCCCCTACAACCCTCCCTCTTCCTGTAACCTCCTCCAGCCACTACACCCCTCCCTATCTCTGTAACCTCCTCCAGCCCCTACAAACCTCCCAATCTATCTAACCTCCTCCAGCCCCTACACCCCTCCCTATCTGTGTAACCTCCTCCAGCACCTACACTACTCCTTATCTCTGTAAGTTCCTCCAGCCACTAAACCCCTCCAAATCTCTGTAACCTCCTCCAGCCCCGAGAAACCCTCCCTATCTCTGTAACCTCCTCCAACAACTTCACCCTCCCTATCTATGTAAACTCTTCCTGTCCCTACAACCCTCCATATCTTTGTAACCTCCTCCATCCCCTACACCCCTCATTATCTCAGTAACCTCCTCCAGCCCCAACAACCCTCCCTATCTCTCTAACCTCCTCTTGACCCTACACCCCTCCCTATCGCTCTAACCTCCTACAGACCCTGCACCTTCCCTATATCTGTAGCCTCTCCAGCCCCTACAAACCGCCCAATCCCTGTAACCTCCTCCAGCCGCTAAACCCCTCCCTATCTCTGTAACCTCTTCCAGCCCCTACAAACCTCGTTATATCTGTAACCTCCTCCAGCCCCAACAACACTCCCCATCTCTGTAACCTGCTCCAGCCCCTACACCCGTACCTATCTCTGTAATCTCCTCCAGCCCCTATACACCTCCCTATCTCTGTAATCTCCTCCAGCCCCTACACCCCTCCCATTTCTGTAATCTCTCCAGCCCCTACAACACTCCCTATCTCTCTAAACTCCTCCAGCCCCTACACCCCTCCCTATCTCAGTAAAGTCCTCCAGCCCCAACAACCCTCCCTATCTCTCTAACGTCATCTTGCCGCTACACCCCTCCCTATCGCTCTAACCTCCTCCAGTCCCTGCACCCTCCCTATCACTGTAACCTCTCCAGCCCTTACAAACCTCCCTATCCCTGTAACCTCCTCCAGCCCCTATACCCCTCCCTATCTCTGTAACCTCTTCCAGCCCCTACAAACCTCTTTATGTCTGTAACCTCCTCCAGCCGCAACAACACTCCCTATCTCAGTAAACTGCTCCAGCCCCTACACCCCTACCTATCTCTGTAATCTCCTCCAGCCCCTATACCCCTCCCTATCTCTGTAATCTCCTCCAGCCCCTACACCACTCCCTATCTCTGTAATCTCCTCCTGCCCCTACACCCCTCCCTATCTCTGTAATCTCCTCCAGCCCCTACACACCTCCCTATCTCTGTAATCTCCTCCAGACCCTACACACCTCCCTATCTCTGTAACCTCCTCCAGCCGCTACTCCTCTCCCTATCTCTGTAACCTCCTCCTGTCCCTACACGTCTACCTAACTCTGTTACCATCTCCAGCCCCTACACCCCTCCCTATCTCTGTAACATCCTCCAGCCCCTACAAACCCTTCCTATCTCTGTAACCTCCTCCAACCCCTACACCCTCCCTATCTCTGTAACCTCTACCTGTACCTTCAACCCTCCATATCTTTGTAAACTCCGCCATCCCCTACTCCCCTCCCTATCTCTGTAACCTCCTCCAGCCCCTACACTCCTCCCTAACTCTGTTACCATCTCCAGCACCTACACCCCTCCCAATCTCTGTAAACTCCTCCAGCCCCTACAAACCCTCCCTATCTATCTAACCTCCTCCAGCCCCTACAAACCTCCCTATCTATCTAACCTCCTCCAGCCCCTACACCCCGCCCTATCTGTGTAACCTCCTCCAGCACCTACACTACTCCTTATCTCTGTAAGTTCCTCCAGCCCCTAAAACACTCCCAATCTCTGTAACCTCCTCCAGCCCCTAGGAACCCTCCCTATCGCTGTAACCTCCACCAACAACTTCACCCTGCCTATCTATGTAACCTCTTCCTGTCCCTACAACCCTCCATATCTTTGTAACCTCCTCAATCCCCTACACCCCTCCCTATCTCTGTAATCTACTCCAGCCCCTACAACCCTCCCTATCTCTCTAAACTCCTCCAGCCCCTAAACCCCTCCCTATCTCAGTAACCTCCTCCAGCCCCAACAACCCTCCCTATCTCTATAACCTCCTCTTGCCCCTACACCCGTCCCTATCGCTCTAACCTCCTCCAGTCCCTGCAACTTCCCTATCTCTGTAACCTCTCCAGCCCCTACAAACCTCCCTATCCCTGTAACCTCCTCCAGCCCCTATACCCCTCCCTATCTCTGTAACCGCCTCCAGCCCCAACAACACTCCCTATCTCTGTAACCTGCTCCAGCCCCTACACCCCTCCCTATCTCTGTAATCTCCTCCAGTCCCTACACCCCTCCCGTTTCTGTAATCTCCTCCAGCCCCTACAACCCTCCCTATCTCTCTGAACTCCTCCAGCCCCTACACCCCTCCCTATCTCAGTAAAGTCCTCCAGCCCCGACACCACTCCTTATCTCTCTAACGTCATCTTGCCCTACACCCCTCCCTATCGTTCTAACCTCTTCCAGTCCCTGCAACCTCGCTATCTCTGTAACCTCTCCAACTCTACAAACCTCCCTATCCCTGTAACCTCCTCCAGCCCCTATACCCCTCCCTATCTCTGTAACCTCTTCCAGCCCCTACACCCCTCCCTATCTCTGTAACCTCCTCCAGCCCCTATACCCCTCCCTATCTCTGTAACCTCTTCCAGCCCCTACAAACCTCATTATGTCTGTAACCTCCACCAGCCCCAACAACAATACCTATCTCTGTAAACTACTCCAGCCCCTACACCCCTCCCTATCTCTGTAATCTCCTCCAGCCCCTACACCCCTCCCTATCTCTGTAATCTCCTCCAGCCCCTACACCCCTCCCTATCTCTGTAACCTCCTCCAGCCGCTACTCCCCTCCCTATCTCTGTAACCTCCTCCTGCCCCTACACCCTCCCTATCTCTGTAACCTCGACCTGTACCTTCAACCCTCCATATATTTGTAACCTCCTCCATCCCCTACACTCCTCACTTTCTCTGTAACCTCTCCAGCCCCTACAAAGCTCCCTATCCCTGTAAACTCCTCCAGCCCCTATACGCCTCCCTTTATCTGTAACCTCTTCCAGCCAAAACAAACCTCGTTATGTCTGTAACCTCCACCAGCCCCAACAACAATACCTATCTCTGTAACCTCCTACTGCCCCTACACCCTTCCCTAACTCTGTGACCATCTACAGCACCTAAACCCCTCCCTATCTCTGTAACCTCCTCCAGCCCCTAAACCCCACCCTATCTCTGTAAACTCCTCCAGCTCCTACAAACCCTCCCTATCTATGTAACCTCCTCCAACCCCTACACCCTCCCTATCTCTGTAACCTCTACCTGTACCTTCAACCCTCCATACCTTTGTAACCTCCTCCATCCCCTACACCCCTCCCTATCTCTGTAACCTCCTCCAACACCTACACTCTCCCTATCTCTGTAACATCTACCTGTGCCTTCAACCCTCCATATCTTTGTATCCTCCGCCATCCCCTATACCCCTCCCTATCTCTGTAACCTCTTCCAGCACCTACACCCCTCCCTATCTCTGTAATCTCCTCCAGCCCCTACAACCCTCCCTATCTCTCTAACATCCTCCAGCACCTACACCCCTCCCAATCTCTCCAACCTCCTCCAGTCCCTGCACCCTCCCTATCTCTGTAACCTCCTCCAGCCTCTGAACTCCTCCCTATCTCTGTCACCTCTTCCAGCACCTACAACCCTCCCTATTTCTGTAACCTCCTCCAGCCCCTACACCCCTCCCTATCTCTGTAACCTCTTCCAACACCTACAACCCTCCCTATTTCTGTAACCTCCTCCAGCCACTACACCCCTCCCTATCTCTGTAACCTCTTCCAGCCCTACAAACCTCCCTATCTATCTAACCTCCTCCATCCCCTACACCCCTCCCTATCTCTGTAACCTCCTTCAGCCCTACAAACCTCCCTATCTATCTAACCTCCTCCATCCCCTACACCCCTCCCTATCTCAGTAACCTCCTCCACCCCCAACAACAATCCCTATCTCTCTAACCTCCTCTTGCCCCTACAACCCTCCCTATCCCTCTAACCTCCTCCAGTCCCTGCACCCTCCCTATCTCTGTAACCTCTCCAGCCCCTACAAACCTCCCTATCCCTGTAACCTCCTCCAGCACCTATACCCCTCCCTATCTCTGTAACCTCTTCCAGCCCCTACAAACCTCGTTATATCTGTAACCTCCTCCAGCCCCAACAACACTCCCTGTCTCTGTAACCTGCTCCAGCCCCTACAACCCTCCCTATCTCTGTAATCTCCTCCCGCCCCTACACCCCTCACTATCCCTGTAACCTCCTCCAGCCCCTAAATCCCTCCCTATCTCTGTAAACTCCTCCAGCCCCTATACCCCTCCCTATCTCTGTAACCTCTTCCAGCACCTACAACCCTCCCTATCTTGTAACCTCATCCAGCCCCTACAAACCTACCTATCTCTCTAACCTCCTCCAGCCCCTACACCCCTCCCTATCTCTCCAACCTCCTCCAGTCCCAGCACCCTCCCTATCTCTGTAACCTCCTCCAGCCCCTAAACCCCTCCCAATCTCTGTAACCTCCTCCAGCCCCGAGAAACACTCCCTATCTCTGTAACCTCCTCCAACAACTTCACCCTCCCTTTCTATGTAACCTCTTCCTGTCCCTACAACTCTCCATATCTGTGTAACCTCCTCCATCCCCTACACCCCTCCCTATCTCTGTAATCTCCTCCAGCCCCTACAACCCTCCCTATCTCTCTAAACTCCTCCAGCCCCTATACTCCTCCCTATCTCTGTAACCTCCTCCAGCCCCAACAACCCTCCCTATCTCTCTAACCTTTTCTTGCCCCTACACCCCTATCGCTCTAAGTTCCTCCAGTCCCTGCACCCTCCCTATCTCTGTAACCTCTCCAGCCCCTACAAACCTCCCTATCCCTGTAACCTCCTCCCGAACCTATACCCCTCCCTATCTCTGTAACCTCTTCCAGCCCCTACAAACCTCGTTATATCCCTAACCTCCTCCAGCCCCAACTACACTCCCTCTCTCTGTAACCTGCTCCAGCCACTACACCCCTCCCTATCTCTGCAATCTCCTCCAGCCCCTATACACCTCCCTATCTCTCTAAGCTCCTCCAGCCCCTACACCCCTCCAATCTCAGTAACCTCCTCCAGCCCCAACAACCCTCCCTATCTCTCTAACGTCATCTTGCCCCTACACCCCTCCCTATCGCTCTGAACTCCTCCAGTCCCTGCACCCTCCCTATCTCTGTAACCTCTCCAGCCCCTACAAACCTCCCTATCCCTGTATCCTCCTCCATCCTCTATACCCCTCCCTATATCTGTAACCTCTTCCAGCCCCTACAAACCTCGTTATGTCTGTAACCTCCTCCAGCCCCAACAACACTCCCTATCTCTGTAAACTGCTCCAGCCCCTACACCCCTCCCTATCTCTGTAATCTCCTCCAGCCCCTACACCCCTCCCTATCTCTGTAATCTCCTCCAGCCCCTACACCCCTCCCAATCTCTGTAACCGCCTCCAGCCCCTACTCCCCTCCCTATCTCTGTAACATCCTCCTGCCCCTACACCCCTCCCTTACTCTGTTACATCTCCAGCACCTACACCACTCCCTATCTCTCTATGTTCCTCCACCCTCTAAACCCCTCACTATCTCTGTAACCTCCTCCAGCCCCTACAAACCCTCCCTATCTCTGTAACCTCCTCCAACCCCTACACCCTCTCTATCTCTGTAACCTCTACCTGTACCTTCAACCCTCCATACCTTTGTAACCTCCTCCATCCCCTACACCCCTCCCTATCTCTGTAACCTCCTCCAACACCTACACTCTCCCTATCTCTGTAACATCTACCTGTGCCTTCAACCCTCCATATCTTTGTAACCTCCGCCATCCCCTATACCCCTCCCTATCTCTGTAACCTCTTCCAGCACCTACAACCCTCCCTATCTCTGTAATCTCCTCGAGCCCCTACAACACTCTCTATCTCTCTAACATCCTCCAGCACCTACACCCCTCCCTATCTCTCCAACCTCCTCCAGTCCCTGCACCCTCCCTATCTCTGTAACCTCCTCCAGCCTCTGAACCCCTCCCTATCTCTGTCACCTCTTCCAGCACCTACAACCCTCCCTATTTCTGTAACCTCCTCCATCCACTACACCACTCCCTATCTCTGTAACCTCTTCCAGCACCTACAACCCTCCCTATTTCTGTAACCTCCTCCAGCCACTACACCCCTCCTTATCTCTGTAACCTCCTCCAGTCCTACAAACCTCCCTATCTATCTAACCTCCTCCATCCCCTACACACCTCCCTATCTCTGTAACCTCCTCCAGCCCTACAAACCTCCCTATCTATCTAACCTCCTCCATCCCCTAAACCTCTCCCTATCTCAGTAACCTCCTCCAGCCCCAACAACAATCCCTATCTCTCTAACCTCCTCTTGCCCCTACAACCCTCCCTATCCCTCTAACCTCCTCCAGTCCCTGCACCCTCCCTATCTGGGTAACCTCTCCAGCCCCTACAAACCTCCCTATCCCTGTAACCTCCTCCAGCACCTATACCCCTCCCTATCTCTGTAACCTCTTCCAGCCCCTACAAACCTCGTTATATCTGTACTCTCCTCCAGACCCATCAACACTCCCTATCTCTGTAACCTGCTCCAGCCCCTACAAACCTCCCTATCTCTGTAATCTCCTCCAGCCCCTACACCCCTCACTATCTCTGTAACGTCCTGCAGCCCCTACACCCCTCCCTATCTCTGTAACCTCCTCCAGCCCCAACAACACTCCCTATCTCTGTAACCTGCTCCAGCCCCTACAAACCTCCCTATCTCTGTAATCTCCTCCCGCCCCTACACCCCTCACTATCCCTGTAACCTCCTCCAGCCCCTAAATCCCTCCCTATCTCTGTAAACTCCTCCAGCCCCTATACCCCTCCCTATCTCTGTAACCTCTTCCAGCACCTACAACCCTCCCTATCTCTGTAACCTCATCCAGCCCCTACAAACCTCCCTATCTCTCTAACCTCCTCCAGACCCTACACCCCTCCCTATCTCTCCAACCTCCTCCAGTCCCAGCACCCTCCCTATCTCTGTAACCTCCTCCAGCCCCTACAAAATCTCCTTATCTCTGTAAACTCCTCCAACCCCTACACCCTCCCTATCTCTGTAACCTCTACCTGTACTTTCAACGCTCCAAATCTTAGTAACCTCCTCCATCCCCTACACCCCTCCTTATCCCTGTAAACTCCTCCAGCCCCTATACCCCTCCCTATCTCTGTAACATCTTCCAGCCCCTAAACCCCTCCCTATCTCTGTAACCTCCTCCAGCCCCTCAACCCTCCCTATCTCTGTAACCTCCTCCAGCCCCTCAACACTCCCTATATCTGTAACCTCTTCCAGCCCCTACAAACCTCGTTATATCATTAAACTCCTCCAGCCCCAACAACACTCCCTATCTCTGTAACCTGCTCCAGCCCCTACACCCCTCCCTATCTCTGTAATCTCCTCCAGCCCCTACACCCCTCACTATCCCTGTAACCTCCTCCAGCCCCTAAATCCCTCCCTATCTCTGTAACCTCCGCCAGCCCCTACACCCCTCCCTATCTCTGTAACCTCCTCCAGCCCCTCAAACCTCCCTATCTCTGTAACCTCCTCCAGCCCCTAAACCACACCCTATCTCTGTAACCTCCACGAGCCCCTACACCCCTCCCTATCTCTGTAATCTCCTCCAGCCCCTACAACCCTCCCTATCTCTGTAACCTCTTCCAGCACCTACAACCCTCACTATCTCTGTAACCTCATCCAGCCACTACACACCTCCCTATCTCAGTAACCTCCTCCAGCCCCTACAACCCTCCCACTCGCTGTAAACCCCTCCAGCCACTACACGCCTCCCTATCTCTGTAACGTCCTCCAGCCCCTACAAACCTCCCTATCTATCTAGACTCCTCCAGCCCCTACACCCCTCCCTATCTATGTAACATCCTCCAGCACCAACACTACTCCCTATCTCTGTAAGTTCCTCCATCCCCTAAACCCCTCCCAATCTCCGTAACCTCCTCCAGCCCCTAGAAACCCTCCCTATCACTGTAACCTCCTCCAACAACTTCACCCTCCCTATCTATGTAACCTCTTCCTGTCCCTACAACCCACTATATCTTTGTAAGCTCCTCCATCACCTACACCCCTCCCTATCTCTGTAAGTTCCTCCACCCCTTAAACCCCTCCCTATCTCTGTAACCTCCTCTAGCCCCTACAAAACCTCCCTATCTCTGTAACCTCCTCCATCCCCTACACCCCTCCCTATCTCTCTAAACTCCTCCAGCCCCTACACACCCCCTATCTCAGTAACCTCCTCCAGCCCCTCAACCCTCCCTACCTCTCTAACCTCCTCTTGCCCCTACACCCGACCCTATCTCTCTAACCTCCTCCAGTCCCTGCCCCCTGCTATCTCTGTAACCTCTCCAGCCCCTACAAAACTCCCTATCCCTGTAACCTCCTCCAGCCCCTATACCCCTCCCTATATCTGTAACCTCTTCCAGCCTCTACAAACCTCGTTATATCTGTAATCTTCTCCAGACCCAACAACACTCCCTATCTCTGTAACCTACTCCAGCCCCTACGCCACTCCCTATCTCTATAATCTCCTCCAGCCCCTACACCCCTCACTATCTCTGTAACCTCCTCCAGTCCCTAAATCCCTCCCTATCTCTGTAACGTCTTCCAGCACATAAAACCCTCCCTAACTCTGTAAACTCATCCAGCACCTACACCCCTCCCTATCTCTGTAACCTCTTCCGGCCCCTACAACCCTCCCTATCTCTGTAACCTCCTCCAGCCCCTACACCCCACCCTATCAGTGTAGCCTCCTCCAGCCCCTAGACCCCTCCCTATCTCTGTAACCTCTTCCAGCACCTACAACCCTCCCTATCTCTGTAACCTCATCCAGCCCCTACACCCCACCCTATCTCTGTAACCTCCTCCAGCCCCTACAACCCTCCCTATCTTTGTAAGCTCCTCGAGACCCTACACCCCACACTATCTCTGTAACCTCCTCTAGCCCCTACAACCAACCCTATCTCTGTAACCTCCTCCAGACCTTAAACCCCTCCCTATCTCTGTAACCTCCTCCAGCCTCTACACCACTCCCTATCTTTGTAACCTCCTCCAGCCCCTACACCCTCCCTATCTCTGTAACCTCCTCCTGCCCCTACATCCCTCCCAATCTCTCTAACCTCCTCCAGCCCCTAGACACTTCCCTATCTCTCTAACCTCCTCCAGCCCCTGCAGGTCTCCCTATCTCTGTAACCTCCTCCAGCCCCTAAAACACTCCCTGTCTCTGTAACCTCCACCAGCCCCAACAACACTCCCTATCTCTGTAACCTCCTCCAGCCTCTGCACCCCTCACTATCTCTAACCTTCTCCAGCCCCTTCACCCCTCCCTATCTCTGTAATCTCCTACAGCCACTCGACAACTCACTTTATCTGTAACCTCCTCCAGCACCTACAACCCTCCCTATCTCTGTAACCTCCTCCAGCACCTAAATCCCTCCCTATCTCTGTAGCCTCCTCCTGCCCCTATAACAGTCCCTATTTCTGTTAACACCTCGAGCCCCTAAACCTGTCACAATCTCTGTAACCTCCTCCAGCCCCTACAGCCCTCCCTATCTCTGTAAACTTCTCCAACCCCTACAAACCATCCCTATCTCTGTAACCTCCTCCAACACCTACACCCTCCCTATCTCTGTAACCTCTTCCTGTCCCCACAACCCTCCATATCTTTGTAACCTCCTCCATCCCCTACACCCCTTCCTATCTCTGTAATCTCCTCCAGCCCTATAACCCTCCCTATCTCTCTAACATCCTCCAGCCCCTACACCCATCCCTATCTCATTAACCTCCTCCAGCCCCAACAACCCTCCCTACCTCTCTAACCTCCTCTTGCCCCTACACACCTCCCTATCTCTCCAACCTCCTCCTGCCCCTGAACCCTCCCTATCTCTGTAACCTCTCCAGCCCTTACAAAACTCCCTATCCCTGTAACCTCCTCCAACCCCTATAACACTCCCTATCTCTGTAACCTCTTCCAGCCCCTACAAACCTCGTTATATCTGTAACCTCCTCCAGCCCCAACAACACTCCCTATCTCTGTAACCTGCTCCAGCCCCTACACCCCTCCCTATCTCTGTATTCTCCTCCAGCCCCTACACCCCTCCCTATCTCTGTAACCTCCTCCAGCACCAAACTCCCTCCCTATCTCTGTAACCTCCTCCAGCCCCTACACCCCTCCCTATCTCTGTAACCTCTTCCAGCACCTACACCCCTCCCTATCTCTGCAACCTCCTCCAAACCCTACACCCCACCCTATCTCTGTAACATCCTCCAGCCCCTACACCCCTCCTTTTCTCTGTAACCTCCTCCAGCCCCAACACCCCTCCTTATCTCTGTTAAGTCCTCCAGTCCCTACATCCCTCCCTATCTCTGTAACCAATTCTAGCCCCTACACCTCTCCCTCTCTCTGTAACCTCCTCCAGACCATAACAACCCTCCCTATCTCTGTAATCTCCTCCAGCCCCTACACCCCTCCCTATCTCTGTAACCTCCTCCAACCCCTACAACCATCTCTATCTCTGTAACCTCCTCCAGCCCCTAAAAACCTCACTATCTATCTAAACTCCTCCAGCCCCTAAACACCTCCCTATCTCTGTAACCTCCTCCAGCACCTTCAACCCTCCCTATCCCTGCAACAACCTACAGCCCGTACACCCCTCCCTAACTCTGTAACCACCTCCAGCACCTAAACCAATCCCTATCTCTGTAAGTTCCTCCAGCCCTACAAACCCTCCTTATCTCTGTAACCTCCTCCGACAACTTCACCCTCCCTATCTATGTAACCTCTTCCTGTCCCTACAAACCTCTATATCTTTGCAACATCCTCCATCCCCTACACCCCTCCCTATCTCTGTAGTCTCCTCCAGCCCCTACAACCCTCCCTTTCTCTCTAACCTCCTCCAGCCCCTACACCCCTCCCTATCTCAGTAACCTCCTCCGGCCCCAACAACCCTCCCTATCTCTCTAACCTCCTCTTGCCCCTACACGCCTCTCTATCGTTCTAACCTCCTCCAGCCTCTATACCCCTCAATATCACTGTAACCTCTTCCAGCCCCTACAAACCTCGTTATATCTGTAAACTCCTCCAGCCCCAACAACACTCCCTATCTCTGTAACCTGCTCCAGCCCCTACACCCCTCCCTTTCTCTGTAACCTCCTCCAGCCCCTAAATCCCTCCTTATCTCTGTAATCTCTTCCAGCACCTACACCCCTCCCTATCTCTGTTAACTCCTCTAGCCCGTACACCCCTCCCTATCTCTGTAAACTCCTCCAGCCCCCTACATTCCTCCCTATCTCGGTAACCTCCTCGAGCTGCTACCACCATTCCTATCTCTGTAACCTCCTCCAGCCCCTTCACCCCTACCTATCTCTGTAACCTCCTCCAGCCCCTTCACCCCTACCTAACTCTGTAACCTCCTCCAGCCCCTACACCCCAATCTATCTCTGTAACCTCCTCCAAAACCTACACCCCTCCCTATCTCTGTAAACTCCTCCAGCCCCTAAAACACTCCCTATCTCTGTAACCTCCTCCAGAAACTTCAACCCTCCCTCTCTCTGAAACCTCCTCCAGCCCCTACACACCTCCCTATCTATCTAACCTCCTCCAGCCCCTACACCCCTCCCTATCTGTGTAACCTCCTGCAGCACCTACAACCCTCCCTATCTCTGTAACAACCTACATCCCCTACACCTCTCCCTATTTCAGTAACTTCCTCCAGCCCCTACACCCCTCCCTATCTCTTTAACCTCCTGCAGCCCCTACAACACTCCCTATCTCTGTAACCTCCTCCAGCCCCTACTCCCCTCCCTATCTCTGTAACCTCCTCCTGCCCCTACACACCTCCCTAACTCTGTTACCACCTCCAGCACCTACATCACTCCCTATCTCTGTAAGTTCCTCCAGCCCTTAAACCCCTCCCTAACTCTGTAACCTCCTCCAGCCCCTACAAAACCTCCCTATCTCTGTAACATCCTCCAACCCCTCCACCCTCCCTATCTCTGTAACCTCTACCTGTACCTTCAACCCTTAATATCTTTGTAACCTCCTCCATCCACTATACCCCTCCCTATCTCTGTAATCTCCTCCAGCCCCTACAACCCTCCCTATCTCTGTAACCTCCTCCAGACCCTACACCCGTCCCTATCTCTGTAACCTCTCCAGCCCCTACAACCCTCCCTATCTCTCTAACCTCCTCCAGCCCATACACCCCACCTATCTCAGTAACCTCCTCCAACCCCTCAACCCTCCCTATATCTATAACCTCCTCTTGCCCCTACACCCCTCCCTATTTCTCTAACCTCCTCCAGTCCATGCACCCTCCCTATCTCTGTAACCTCTGCAGCCCCTACAAAACTCCCTATCCTTGTAAACTCCTCCAGCCCCTATACCCCTCCCTATCTCTGTAACCTCTTCCAGCCCCTACAAACCTCATTATATCTGTAATCTCCTCCAGACCCAACAACACTCCCTATCTCTGTAACCTTCTCCAGCCCCTACACCACTCCCTATCTCTGTAACCTCCTCCAACCCCTACACCCCTCCCTATCTCTGTAATCTCCTCCAGCCCCTACAGTCCTCCCTATCTCAGTAACCTCTTCCAGCACCTACAACCATTCCTATCTCTGTAACCTCATCCAGCCCCTACAGCCCTCCCTATCTCTGTAACCTCCTCCGTCCCTACAACCCTCCCTATCTCTGGAACATCCTCCAGCCCCTACACCCCACCCTATCTGTCTAACCTCCTCCAGCCCCTACACCACTCCCTATCTCTGTAACCTCGTCCAGCACCTACAACCCACCCTATCTGTGTAACCTCATCCAGCCCCTACACCCCTCCCTATCTCTGTAACCTCCTCCAGCCTCTAGAACCCTCCCTATCTTTGTAAAATCCTCCAGCCCCAACACCCCACCCTATCTCTGTAACCTCCTGCAGCCCCTACAACCAACCCTATCTCTGTAACCTCCTCCAGCCCCTACACCCCTCCCTATCTCAGTAAACTCCTCCGGCCCCAACAACCCTCCCTATCTCTCTAACCTCCTCTTGCCCCTACACCCCTCTCAATTTTTCTAACCTCCTCCAGCCCCTATACCCCTCAATATCTCTGTAACCTCTTCCAGCCCCTACAAACCTCGTTATATCTGTAACCTCCTCCAGCCCCAACAACACTCCCTATCTCTGTAACCTGCTCCAGCGCCTACACCCCTCCCTTTCTCTGTAATCTCCTCCAGCCCCTACACCCCTCCCTATCTCTGTAACCTCCTCCAGTCCCTAAATCCCTCCCTTTCTATGTAACCTCCTCCAGCCCATACATCCCTCCCTATCTCTGTAATCTCTTCCAGCACCTACACCCCTCCCTATCTCTGTTACCTCCTCTAGCCCCTACACCCCTCCCTATCTCAGTAAACTCCTCCAGCCCCCTACATCCCTCCCTATCTCGGTAACCTCCTCGAGCTGCTACAACCCTCCCTATCTCTGTAACCTCCTCCAGCCCCTTCACCCCTACCTAACTCTGTAACCACCTCCAGCCCCTACACCCCACCCTATCTCTGTAACCTCCTCCAAAACCTACACCCCTCCCTATCTCTGTAACCTCCTCAAGCCCCTAAAACACTCCCTATCTCTGTAACCTCCTCCAGAAACTTCAACCCTCCCTCTCTCTGTAACCTCCTCCAGACCCTACACACCTCCCTATCTACCTAACCTCCTCCAGTCCCTACACACCTCCCTATCTGTGTAACCTCCTCCAGCACCTACAACCCTCCCTATCTCTGTAACAACCTACATCCCCTACACCTCTCCCTATCTCATTAACTTCCTCCAGCCCCTACACCCCTCCCTATCTCTTTAACCTCCTGCAGCCCATACAACACTCCCTAGCTCTGTAACCTACTCCAGCCTTTACGCCCCTCCCTATCTCTGTAACCTCCTCCAGCCCCTACTCCCATCCCTATCTCTGTAACCTCCTCCTGCCCCTACACACCTCCCTAACTCTGTTACCTCCAGCACCGACATCACTCCCTATCTCTGTAAGTTCCACCAGCCCTTAAACCCCTCCCTAACTCTGTAACCTCCTCCAGCCCCTACAAAACCTCCCTATCTCTGTAACCTCCTCCAACCCCTCCACCCTCCCTATCTCTGTAACCTCTACCTGTACCTTCAACCCTCCGTATCTTTGTAACCTTCTCCATCCCCTACACCCCTCCCTATCTCTGTAATCTCCTCCAGCCCCTACAACCCTCCCTATCTCTCTAACCTCCTCCAGCCCCTACCCCCCCATCTCAGTAACCTCCTCCAACCCCTCAACCCTCCCTATATCTCTAACCTCCTCTTGCCCCTACACCCCTCCCTAACTCTCTAACCTCCTCCAGTCCCTGCACCCTCCCTATCTCTGTAACCTCCTCCAGCCCCTACACCCCTCCCTATCTCAGTAAACTCCTCCGGCCCCAACAACCCTCCCTATCTCTCTAACCTCCTCTTGCCCCTACACCCCTCTCAATTTTTCTAACCTCCTCCAGCCCCTATACCCCTCAATATCTCTGTAACCTCTTCCAGCCCCTACAAACCTCGTTATATCTGTAACCTCCTCCAGCCCCAACAACACTCCCTATCTCTGTAACCTGCTCCAGCGCCTACACCCCTCCCTTTCTCTGTAATCTCCTCCAGCCCCTACACCCCTCCCTATCTCTGTAACCTCCTCCAGTCCCTAAATCCCTCCCTTTCTATGTAACCTCCTCCAGCCCATACATCCCTCCCTATCTCTGTAATCTCTTCCAGCACCTACACCCCTCCCTATCTCTGTTACCTCCTCTAGCCCCTACACCCCTCCCTATCTCAGTAAACTCCTCCAGCCCCCTACATCCCTCCCTATCTCGGTAACCTCCTCGAGCTGCTACAACCCTCCCTATCTCTGTAACCTCCTCCAGCCCCTTCACCCCTACCTAACTCTGTAACCACCTCCAGCCCCTACACCCCACCCTATCTCTGTAACCTCCTCCAAAACCTACACCCCTCCCTATCTCTGTAACCTCCTCTAGCCCCTAAAACACTCCCTATCTCTGTAACCTCCTCCAGAAACTTCAACCCTCCCTCTCTCTGTAACCTCCTCCAGACCCTACACACCTCCCTATCTACCTAACCTCCTCCAGTCCCTACACACCTCCCTATCTGTGTAACCTCCTCCAGCACCTACAACCCTCCCTATCTCTGTAACAACCTACATCCCCTACACCTCTCCCTATCTCATTAACTTCCTCCAGCCCCTACACCCCTCCCTATCTCTTTAACCTCCTGCAGCCCATACAACACTCCCTAGCTCTGTAACCTACTCCAGCCTATACGCCCCTCCCTATCTCTGTAACCTCCTCCAGCCCCTACTCCCATCCCTATCTCTGTAACCTCCTCCTGCCCCTACACACCTCCCTAACTCTGTTACCACCTCCAGCACCGACATCACTCCCTATCTCTGTAAGTTCCACCAGCCCTTAAACCCCTCCCTAACTCTGTAACCTCCTCCAGCCCCTACAAAACCTCCCTATCTCTGTAACCTCCTCCAACCCCTCCACCCTCCCTATCTCTGTAACCTCTACCTGTACCTTCAACCCTCCGTATCTTTGTAACCTCCTCCATCCCCTACACCCCTCCCTATCTCTGTAATCTCCTCCAGCCCCTACAACCCTCCCTATCTCTCTAACCTCCTCCAGCCCCTACCCCCCCATCTCAGTAACCTCCTCCAACCCCTCAACCCTCCCTATATCTCTAACCTCCTCTTGCCCCTACACCCCTCCCTAACTCTCTAACCCCTCCAGTCCCTGCACCCTCTCTATCTCTGTAACCTCTCCAGCCCCTACAACACTACCTATATCTGTAACCTCCTCCAGCCCCTACACCCCTCCCTATCTCTGTAACATCCTCCAGCACCTACAACCCTCCCTATCTCTGTACCCTCTTCCAGCCCCTACAAACCTCGTTATATCTGTAATCTCCTCCAGACCCAACAACACTCCCTTTCTCTGTAACCTTCTCCAGCCCCTACACCACTCCCTACCTCTGTAACCTCCTCCAGCCCCTAAATCCCTCCCTAACTCTGTAACTTCCTCCAGCCCATACAGCCCTCCCTATCTCAGTAACCTCTTCCAGCACCTACAACCATTCCTATCTCTGTAACCTCTTCCAGCCCCTATCCCCCTGCCTATCTCTGTAACCTCCTCCGGCCCCTACAACACTCCCTATCTCTGGAAACTCCTCCAGCCCGTACACACCACCCAATCTGTGTAACCTCCTCCAGCCCCTACACCCCTCCCTATCTCTGTAACCTCGTCCAGCACCTACAACCCTCCCTATCTCTGTAACCTCATCCAGCCCCAACACCCCTGCCTATCTCTGTAACCTCCTCCAGCCCCTACAACCCTCCCTATCTTTGTAACCTCCTCGAGCCCCTACACCCCACCCTATCTCTGTAACCTCCTCCAGCCCCTACAACCAACCCTATCTCTGTAACCTCCTCCAGACCTTACACCCCTCCCTATCTCTGTAACCTCCTCCAGCCCCTACACCACTCCCTATCTTTGTAACCTCCTCCAGCCCCTACACCCTCCCTATCTCTGTAACGTCCTCCTGCACCTACATCCCTCCCTATCTCTCTAACCTCCTCCAGCCCCTAGACACCTCCCTATCTCTCTAACCTCCTCCAGCCCCTGCAGTTCTCCCTATCTCTGTAACCTCCTCCAGCCCCTACAACCTTCGTTATATCTGTAACCTCCACCAGCCCCAACAACACTCCTTATCTCTGTTACTTCCTACAGCCTCTGCACGCGTCTCTATCTCTGTAACCTTCTCCAGCCCCTTCACCCCTCCCTATCTCTGTAATCTCCTACAGCCACTAGACCCCTCGCTTTATCTGTAACCTCCTCCAGCCCCTACAACCCTCCTTATCTCTGTAACCTCCTCCAGCCCCTAAATCTTTCCCTATCTCTGTAGCCTCCTCCTGCCCCTATAACACTCCCTATTTCTGTTAACTCCTCGAGCCCCTAAACCCCTCACAATCTCTGTAACCTCCTCCAGCCCCTACAGCCCTCCCTATCTCTGTAACCTCCTCCAACCCCTACAAACCCTCCCTATTTCTGTAACCTCCTACATCCCCTAGACCCCTCCCTATCTCTGTAATCTCCTCCATCACCTACAACCCTCCCTATCTCTCTAACCTCCTCCAGCCCCTACAACCCCCTATCTCAGTAACCTCCTCCAACCCCTCAACCCTCCCTATATCTCTAACCTCCTCATGCCCCTACACCCCTCCCTATCGCTCTAACCTCCTCCAGTCCCTGCACCCTCCCTATCTCTGTAACCTCTCCAGCCCCTACAAAACTCCCTATCCCTGAAAACTCATCCAGCCCCTATACCCCTCCCTATCTCTGTAACCTCTTCCAGCCCCTACAAACCTCGTTATATCTGTAATCTACTCGAGACCCAACAACACTCCCTATCTCTGTAACCTTCTCCAGCCCTTACACCACTCTCTATCTCTGTAATCTCCTCCAGCCCCTGCACCCCTCACTATCTCTGTAACCTCCTCCAGCCCCTAAATCCCTCCCTAACTCTGTAACCTCCTCCAGCCCATACAGCCCTCCCTATCTCAGTAACCTCTTCCAGCACCTACAACCATTCCTATCTCTGTAACCTCATCCAGCCCCTACACCCCTTCCTATCTCTGTAACCTCCTCCAGCCCCTACCCCCCTCCCTATCACTGTAACCTCCTCCAACCCCTACACCCCACCCTATCTCTGTAACATCCTCCAGCCCCTACACCCCTCCCTATCTCTGTAACCACCTCCAGCCCCTACACCCCTCTTTTTCTCTGTCACCTGCTCCAGCCCCAACACTCCTCCCTATCTCTGTTACGTCCTCCAGTCCCTACATCCCTCCCTATCTCTGTAACCAATTCTAGCCCCTGCACCTCTCCCTCTCTCTGTAACGTCCTGCAGCCCATAACAACCCTCCCTCTCTCTGTAACCTCCTCCAGCTACTACACCCCTCCCTATCTCTGTAACCTCCTCCATCCCCTACAAACCTCACTATCTATCTAAACTCCTCCAGCCCCTAAACACCTCCCTATCTCTGTAACCTCCTCCAGGACCTTCAACCCTCCCTATCTCTGCAACAACCTACAGCCCCTACACCCCTCCCTAACACTGTAACCTCCTCCTGCCCCTACACCACTCCCTAACTCTGTTACCACCTCCAGCACCTACACCAATCCCGATCTCTGTAAGGTCCTGCAGCCCCTAAACCTCTCCCTATCTCTGTAACCTCCTCCAGCCCCTACAAACCCTCCTTATCTCTGTAAACACCTCCAACCCCTAAACCCTCCCTATCTCTGTAACCTCTACCTGTACCTTCAACCCTCCAAATGTTTGTAACCTCCTCCATCCCCTACACCCCTCCCTATCTGTGTAACCTCCTCCAGCCTCTACACCCCTCCCTATCTCTGTAACCTCCTCCAGCCCCTACACACCTCCCTATCTATCTAACCTCCTCCAGCCCCTACACACCTCCCTATCTGTGTAACCTCCTCCAGCACCTACAACCCTCCCTATCTCTGTAACAACCTACATCCCCTACACCTCTCCATGTCTCAGTAACTTCCTCCAGCCCCTACACCCCTCCCTATCTCTTTAACCTCCTGCAGCCCCTACAACACTCCCTATCTCTGTAATCTACTCCAGCCTTTACACCCCTCCCTATCTCTGTAACCTCCTCCAGCCCATACTCCCCTCCCTATCTCTGTAACCTCCTCCTGCCCCTAAACACCACCCTAACTCTGTTACCAGCTCAAGCACCTTCATCACTCCCTATCTCTGTAAGTTCCTCCAGCCCTTAAACCCCTCCCTAACTCTGTAACCTCCTCCAGCACCTACAAAACCTCCCTATCTCTGTAACCTCCTCCAACCCCTCCACCCTCCCTATCTCTGTAACCTCTACCTGTACCTTCAACCCTCCATATCTTTGTAACCTCCTCCATCCCCTACAACCCTCCCTATCTCTGTAATCTCCTCCAGCCCCTAAAAACCTCCCTATCTCTCTAACCGCCTCCAGTCCCTGCACCCTCCCTATCTCTGTAACCTCTCCAGCCTCTACAATACTCCCTATCCCTGTGAACTCCTCCAACCCTATACCCCTCCCTATCTCTGTAACCTCTTCCAGCTCCTACAAACTTCGTTATATCTGTAATCTCCTCCAGACCCAACAACACTCCCTTTCTCTGTAACCTTCTCCAGCCCCTACACCACTCCCTATCACTGTTATCTCCTCCAGCCCCTACGCCCCTCACTATCTCTGTAACCTCCTCCAGCCCCTAATTCCCTCCCTAACTCTGTAACCTCCTCCAGCCCATACAGCCCTGCCTATCTCAGTAACCTCTTCCAGCACCTACAACCATTCCTATCTCTGTAACCTCATCCAGCCCCTATACACCTCCCTCTCTCTGTAACCTCCTCCGGCCCCTACAACCCTCCTTATCTCTGGAACCTCCTCCAGCCCGTACACACCACCCTATCTGTGTAACCTCCTCCAGCCCCTACACCCCTCCCTATCTCTGTAACCTCGTCCAGCACCTACAACCCTCCCAATCTCTGTAACCTCATCCAGCCCCTACACCCCTCCCTATCTCTGTAACCTCCTCCATCCCCTACAACCCTCCCTATCTTTGTAACCTCCTCGAGCCCCTACACCCCACCCTATCTCTGTAACCTCCTCCAGCCCCTACAACCAACCCTATCTCTGTAACCTCCTCCAGACCTTACACCCCTCCCTATCTCTGTAACCTCCTCCAGCCCCTACACACTCCCTATCTCTGTAACCTCCTCCTGCCCCTACATCCCTCCCTATCTCTCTAACCTCCTCCAGCCCCTAGACACCTCCTTATCTCTATAACCTCCTCCAGCCCCTGCATTTCTCCCTATCTCTGTAACCTCCTCCAGCCCCTACAACCTTCGCTATATCTGTAACCTCCACCAGCCCCAACAACACTCCTTATCTCTTTTACTTCCTACAGCCTCTGCACGCCTGCCTATCTCTGTAACCTTCTCCAGCCCCTTCACCCCTCCCTATCTCTGTAATCTCCTACAGCCACTAGACCCCTCGCTTTATCTGTAATCTCCTCCAGCCCCTACAACTCTCCCTATCTCTGTAACCTCCTCCAGCCCCCTACAACCTTCGCTATATCTGTAACCTCCACCAGCATCAACAACACTCCTTATCTCTGTCACTTCCTACAGCCTCTGCACGCCTCCCTATCTCTGTAACCTTCTCCAGCCCCTTCACCCCTCGCTATCTCTGTAATCTCCTACAGCCACTAGACCCCTCGCTTTATCTGTAATCTCCTCCAGCCCCTACAACCCTCCCTATCTCTGTAACCTCCTCCAGCCCCTAAATCCCTCCCTATCTCTGTAGCTTCCTCCTGCCCCATAACACTCCCTATTTCTGTTAACTCCTCGAGCCCCTAAACCCCTCACAATCTCTGTAACCTCCACCAGCCCCTACAGCCCTCCCTATCTCTGTAACCTCCTCCAACCCCTACAAACCCTCCCTATTTCTGTAACCTCCTACATCCCCTATACCCCTCCCTATCTCTGTAATCTCCTCCAGCACCTACAACCCTCCCTATCTCTCTAAACTCCTCCAGCCCCTACACCCCGCCTATCTCAGTAACCTCCTCCAACCCCTCAACCCTCCCTATATCTCTAACCTGCTCTTGCCCCTACAACCCTCCCTATCGCTCTAACCTCCTCCAGTCCCTGCACCCTCCCTATCTCTGTATCCTCTCCAGCCCCTACAAAACTCCCTATCCCTGTAAACTCCTCCAGCCCCTATACCCCTCCCTATCTCTGTAACCTCTTCCAGCACCTACAAACCTCGTTATATCTGTAATCTCCTCGAGACCCAACAACACTCCCTATCTCTGTAACCTTCTCCAGCCCATACAGCCCTCCCTATCTCAGTAACCTATCCAGCACCTACAACCATTCCTATCTCGGTAACCTCATCCAGCTCCTATACCCCTCCCTATCTCTGTAAACTCGTCCAGCACCTACAACCCTCCCTATCTCTGTAACCTCATCCAGCCCCTACACCCCTCCCTATCTCTGTAACCTCCTCCAGCCCCTACACCACTCCCTATCTTTGTAACCTCCTCCAGCCCCTACACCCTCCCTATCTCTGTAACCTCCTCCTGCCCCTACATCCCTCCCTATCTCTCAAACCTCCTCCAGCCCGTAGACACCTCCCTATCTCTCTAACCTCCTCCAGCCCCTGCAGTTCTCCCTATCTCTGTAACCTCCTCCAGCCCCTACAGCCTTCGCTATATCTGTAACCTCCACCAGCCCCAACAACACTCCTTATCTCTCTCACTTCCTACAGCCTCTGCACGCCTCCCTATCTCTGTAACCTCCTCCAGCCCCTACAGCCTTCGCTATATCTGTAACCTCCACCAGCCCCAACAACACTCCTTATCTCTCTCACTTCCTACAGCCTCTGCACGCCTCCCTATCTCTGTAACCTTCTCCAGCCCCTTCACCCCTCCCTATCTCTGTAATCTCCTACAGCCACTAGACCCCTCGCTTTATCTGTAATCTCCTCCAGCCCCTACAACCCTCCCTATCTCTGTAACCTCCTCCAGCCCCTAAATCCCTCCCTATCTCTGTAGCCTCCTACTGCCCCTATAACACTCCCTATTTCTGTTAACTCCTCGAGCCCCTAAACCCCTCACAATCTCTGTAACCTCCTCCAACCCCTACAAACCCTCCCTATTTCTGTAACCTCCTCCATCCCCTACACCCCTCCCTATCTCTGTAACCTCATCCAGCCCCTACCCCCCTCCCTATCACTGTAACCTCCTCCAACCCCTACACCCCTCCCTATCTCTGTAACCACCTCCAGCCCCTACACCCCTCTTTTTCTCTGTCACCTGCTCCAGCCCCAACACTCCTCCCTATCTCTGTTACGTCCTCCAGTCCCTACATCCCTCCCTATCTCTGTAACCAATTCTAGCCCCTGCACCTCTCCCTCTCTCTGTAACGTCCTGCAGCCCATAACAACCCTCCCTCTCTCTGTAACCTCCTCCAGCTACTACACCCCTCCCTATCTCTGTAACCTCCTCCATCCCCTACAAACCTCACTATCTATCTAAACTCCTCCAGCCCCTAAACACCTCCCTATCTCTGTAACCTCCTCCAGCACCTTCAACCCTCCCTATCTCTGCAACAACCTACAGCCCCTACACCCCTCCCTAACACTGTAACCTCCTCCTGCCCCTACACCACTCCCTAACTCTGTTACCACCTCCAGCACCTACACCAATCCCAATCTCTGTAAGGTCCTGCAGCCCCTAAACCACTCCTTATATCTGTAGCCTCCTCCAGCCGCTACAAACCCTCCTTATCTCTGTAAACTCCTCCAACCCCTAAACCCTCCATATCTCTGTAACCTCTACCTGTTTCTTCAACCCTACAAATGTTTGTAACCTCCTCCATCCCCTACACCCCTCCCTATCTGTGTAACCTCCTCCAGCCTCTACACCCCTCCCTATCTCTGTAACCTCCTCCAGCCCCTACACACCTCCCTATCTATCTAACCTCCTCCAGCCCCTACACCCCTCCCTATCTGTGTAACCTCCTCCAGCACCTACAACCCTCCTTATTTCTGTAACAACCTACATCCCCTACACCTCTCCCTGTCTCAGTAACTTCCTCAAGCCCCTACACCCCTCCCTATCTCTGTAACCTCCTCCAGCCCCTACACTCCTCCCTATCTCTTTAACCTCCTGCAGCCCCTACAACACTCCCTATCTCTGTAACCTATTCCAGCCTTTACACCCCTCCCTATCTCTGTAACCTCCACCAGCCCCTACTCCCCTCCCTATCTCTGTAACCTCCTCCTGCCCCTACACACCACCCTAACTCTGTTACCACCTCCAGCACCTACATCACTCCCTATCTCTGTAAGTTCCTCCAGCCCTTAAACCCCTCCCTAACTCTGTAACCTCCTCCAGCCCCTACAAAACCTCCCTATCTCTGTAACCTCCTCCAAAACCTCCACCCTCCCTATCTCTGTAACCTCTACCTGTACCTTCAACCCTCCATATTTTTGTAACCTCCTCCATCCCCTACACCCCACCCTATCTCTGTAACCTCGTCCAACCCCTACACCCCTCCCTATCTCTGTAACCTCCTCCAGCCCCTACACCCCTCCCTATCTCTGTAACCTCCTCCAGCCCCTACAGCCTTCGCTATATCTGTAACCTCCACCAGCCCCAACAACACTCCTTATCTCTCTCACTTCCTACAGCCTCTGCACGCCTCCCTATCTCTGTAACCTTCTCCAGCCCCTTCACCCCTCCCTATCTCTGTAATCTCCTACAGCCACTAGACCCCTCGCTTTATCTGTAATCTCCTCCAGCCCCTACAACCCTCCCTATCTCTGTAACCTCCTCCAGCCCCTAAATCCCTCCCTATCTCTGTAGCCTCCTCCTGCCCCTATAACACTCCCTATTTCTGTTAACTCCTCGAGCCCCTAAACCCCTCACAATCTCTGTAACCTCCTCCAACCCCTACAAACCCTCCCTATTTCTGTAACCTCCTCCATCCCCTACACCCCTCCCTATCTCTGTAACCTCATCCAGCCCCTACCCCCCTCCCTATCACTGTAACCTCCTCCAACCCCTACACCCCACCCTATCTCTGTAACATCCTCCAGCCCCTACACCCCTCCCTATCTCTGTAACCACCTCCAGCCCCTACACCCCTCTTTTTCTCTGTCACCTGCTCCAGCCCCAACACTCCTCCCTATCTCTGTTACGTCCTCCAGTCCCTACATCCCTCCCTATCTCTGTAACCAATTCTAGCCCCTGCACCTCTCCCTCTCTCTGTAACGTCCTGCAGCCCATAACAACCCTCCCTCTCTCTGTAACCTCCTCCAGCTACTACACCCCTCCCTATCTCTGTAACCTCCTCCATCCCCTACAAACCTCACTATCTATCTAAACTCCTCCAGCCCCTAAACACCTCCCTATCTCTGTAACCTCCTCCAGCACCTTCAACGCTCCCTATCTCTGCAACAACCTACAGCCCCTACACCCCTCCCTAACACTGTAACCTCCTCCTGCCCCTACACCACTCCCTAACTCTGTTACCACCTCCAGCACCTACACCAATCCCGATCTCTGTAAGGTCCTGGAGCCCCTAAACCACTCCTTATATCTGTAGCCTCCTCCAGCCGCTACAAACCCTCCTTATCTCTGTAAACTCCTCCAACCCCTAAACCCTCCATATCTCTGTAACCTCTACCTGTTTCTTCAACCCTACAAATGTTTGTAACCTCCTCCATCCCCTACACCCCTCCCTATCTGTGTAACCTCCTCCAGCCTCTACACCCCTCCCTATCTCTGTAACCTCCTCCAGCCCCTACACACCTCCCTATCTATCTAACCTCCTCCAGCCCCTACACCCCTCCCTATCTGTGTAACCTCCTCCAGCACCTACAACCCTCCCTATTTCTGTAACAACCTACATCCCCTACACCTCTCCCTGTCTCAGTAACTTCCTCCAGCCCCTACACCCCTCCCTATCTCTTTAACCTCCTGCAGCCCCTACAACACTCCCTATCTCTGTAACCTATTCCAGCCTTTACACCCCTCCCTATCTCTGTAACCTCCACCAGCCCCTACTCCCCTCCCTATCTCTGTAACCTCCTCCTGCCCCTACACACCACCCTAACTCTGTTACCACCTCCAGCACCTACATCACTCCCTATCTCTGTAAGTTCCTCCAGCCCTTAAACCCCTCCCTAACTCTGTAACCTCCTCCAGCCCCTACAAAACCTCCCTATCTCTGTAACCTCCTCCAAAACCTCCACCCTCCCTATCTCTGTAACCTCTACCTGTACCTTCAACCCTCCATATTTTTGTAACCTCCTCCATCCCCTACACCCCTCCCTATCTATGTAATCTCCTCCAGCCCCTACAACCCTCCCTATCTCCTATCTCTCTAACCTCCACAAGCCCCTACACCCCCCCATCTCAGTAACCTCCTCCTACCCCTCAACCCTCCCTATATCTCTAACCTCCTCTTGCCCCTACACCCCTCCCTACCTCTCTAACCTCCTCCAGTCCCTGCACCCTCCCTATCTCTGTAACCTCTCCAGCCCCTACAATACTCCCTATCCCTGTAAACTCCTCCAGTCCCTATACCCCTCCCTATCTCTGTAACCTCTTCCAGCCCCTACAAACCTCGTTATATCTGTAATCTCCTCCAGACCCAACAACACTACCTTTCTCTGTAACCTTCTCCAGCCCCTACACCACTCCCTATCTCTGTTATCTCCTCCAGCCGCTACGCCCCTCACTATCTCTGTAACCTCCTCCAGTCCCTAAATCCCTCCCTAACTCTGTAACCTCCTCCAGCCCATAGAGCCCTCCCTATCTCTGTAACCTCCTCCGGCCCCTACAACCCTCCCTATCTCTGGAACCTCGTCCAGCACCTACAACCCTCCCTATCTCTGTAACCTCATCCAGCCCCTACACCCCTCCCTATCTCTGTAACCTCCTCCATCCCCTACAACCCTCCCTACCTTTGTAACCTCCTCGAGACCCTACACCCCACCCTATCTCTGTAACCTCCTCCAGCCCCTACAACCAACCCTATCTCTGTAACCTCCTCCAGACCTTACACCCCTCCCTATCTCTGTAACCTCCTCCAGCCCCTACACCACTCCCTATCTTTGTAACTTCCTCCAGCCCCTACAACCTCCCTATCTCTGTAACCTCCTCCTGCCCCTACATCCCTCCCTATCTCTCTAACCTCCTCCAGCCCTAGACACCTCCCTATCTCTATAACCTCCTCCAACCCCTGCATTTCTCCCTATCTCTGTAACCTCCTCCAGCCCCTACACCCCTCCCTTTCTCTGTAATCTCCTCCAGCCCCTACACCCCTCCCTATCTCTGTAACCTCCTCCAGCCCCTAAATCCCTCCCTTTCTAAGTAACCTCCTCCAGCCCATACATCCCTCACTATCGCTGTAATCTCTTCCAGCACCTACACCCCTCTCTATCTCTGTTACCTCCTCTAGTCCCTACACCCCTCCCTATCTCGGTAAACTCCTCCAGCCCCCTACGTCCCTCCCTATCTCGGTAACCTCCTCCTCGAGCTGCTACAACCCTCCATATCTCTGTAAACTCCTCCAGCCCATTCACCCCCACCTATCTCTGTAACCTCCTCCAGCCCCTTCACCCCTACCTAACTCTGTAACCTACTCCAGCCCCTACACCCCACCCTATCTCTGTAACCTCCTCCAAAACCTACACCCCTCAACTATCTCTGTAACCTCCTCCAGCCCCTAAAACCCTCCCTATCTCTGTAACCTCCTCCAGAAACTTCAACCCTCCCTCTCTCTCTAACCTCCTCCAGCCTCTACACCCCTCCCTATCTCTGTAACCTCCTCCAGCCCCTACACACCTCCCTATCTATCTAACCTCCTCCAGCCCCTACACCCCTCCCTATCTGTGTAACCTCCTCCAGCACCTACAACCCTCCCTAACTCTGTAACAACCTACAGCACCTACACCTCTCCCTATCTCAGTAACTTCCTCCAGCCCCTACAACCCTCCCTATCTCTTTAACCTCCTGCAGCCCCTACAACCCTCCCTATCTCTGTACCCTACTCCAGTCTTTACACCCCTCCCTATCTCTGTAACCTACTCCAGTCTTTACACCCCTCCCTATCTCTGTAACCTCCTCAATCCCCTACTCCCCTCCCTATATCTGTAACCTCCTCCTGCCCCTACACACCTCCCTAACTCTGTTACCACCTCCAGCACCTACATCACTCCCTATCTCTGTAAGTTCCTCCAGCCCTTAAACCCCTCCCTAACTCTGTAACCTCCTCCAGCCCCTACAAAACCTCCCTATCTCTGTAACCTCCTCCAACCCCTACACCCTCCCTATCTCTGTAACCTCTACCTGTACCTTCAACCCTCCAAATCTTTGTAACCTCCTCCATCCCCTACACCCCTCCTTATCTCTGTAACCTCCTCCAGTCCCTACAACCCTCCCTATCTCTCTAACATCCTCCAGCCCCTACACCCCCCCATCTCAGTAACCTCCTCCAACCCCTCAACCCTCCCTATATCTCTAACCTCCTCTTGCCCCTACACCCCTCCCTATCTCTCTAACCTCCTCCAGTCCCTGCACCCTCCCTATCTCTGTAACCTCTCCAGCCCCTACAAAACTCCCTATCCCTGTAAACTCCTCCAGCCCCTATACCCCTCCCTATCTCTGTAAACTCCTCCAGCCCCTACACCCCTCACTATCTCTGTAACCTCCTCCAGCCCCTAAATCCCTCCCTAACTCTGTAACCTCCTCCAGCCCCTACACCCCTCACTATCTCTGTAACCTCCTCCAGCCCCTAAATCCCTCCCTAACTCTGTAACCTCCTCCAGCCCATACAGCCCTCCCTATCTCAGTAACCTCTTCCAGCACCTACAACCATCCCTATCTCTGTAACCTCTTCCAGCCCCTACACCCCTCCCGATCTCTGTAACCTCCTCCGGCCCCTACAAACCTCCCTATCTCTGGAACCTCCTCCAGCCCCTACACCCCACCCTATCTGTGTAACCTCCTCCAGCCCCAACACCCCTCCCTATCTCTGTAAACTCGTCCAGCACCTACAACCTGCCCTATCTTTGTAACCTCCTCGAGCCCCTACACCCCACCCTATCTCTGTAACCTCGTCCAACCCCTACACCCCTCCCTATCTCTGTAACCTCCTCCAGCCCCTACACCCCTCCCTATCTCTGTAACCTCCTCCAGACCCTACACCCCTCCCTATCTCTGTAACCTCCTCCAGCCCCTATACCACTCTCTATCTTTGTAACCTCCTCCAGTCCTTACATCCCTCCCTCTCTCTGTAACCTATTCCAGCCCCTACACCCCTCCCTATCTCAGTAACTTCCACGAGCCCCTACAACCCTCCCTATCTCTGTAAACTCCTCCAGCCCCTACAACCTTCGCTATATCTGTAACCTCCACCAGCCCCAACAACACTCCTTATCTCTGTCACTTCCTACAGCCTCTGCACGCCTCCCTATCTCTGTAACCTTCTCCAGCCCCTTCACCCCTCCCTATCTCTGTAATCTCCTACAGACACTAGACCCCTCACTTTATCTGTAACATCCTCCAGCCCCTACAACCCACCCTATCTCTGTAACCTCCTACAGCCCCTAAATCCCTCCCGATCTCTGTAGCCTCCTCCTGAACCTATAACACTCCCTATTTCTGTTAACTCCTCGAGCCCCTAAACCCCTCACAAACTCTGTAACCTCCTCCAGCCCCTACAGCCCTCCCTATCTCTGTAACCTCCTCCAACCACTACAAACCCTCCCTATTTCTGTTACCTCCTCCAACCCCTACACCCTCCCTATCTCTGTAACCTCTTTCTGTCCCTACAAACCTCCATATCTTTGTAACCTCCTCCATCCCCTACACCCCTCCCTATCTCTGTAATCTCCTTCAGCCCTATAACCCTCCCTATCTCTCTAACCTCCTCCAGCCCCTACACCCCTCCCTATCTCATTAACCTCCTCCAGCCCCTACAACCCTTCCTATCTCTCTAACCTCCTCTTGCCCCTACACACCTCCCTATCTCTCTAACCTCCTCCTGCCCCTGCACCCTCCCTATCTCTGTAACCTCTTCCAGCCTCCACAAACCTCGTTATATCTGTAACCTCCTCTAGCCCCGACAACACTCCCTATCTCTGTAACCTGCTCCAGCCCCTACACCCTCCCTATCTCTGTATTCTCCTCCAGCCCCTACACCCCTCCCTATCTCTGTAACCTCTTCCAGCACATACACCCCTCCCTATCTCTGTAACATCCTCCAGCCCCTACAACCCTCCCTATATCTGTAAACTCCTCCAGCCCCTACACCCCTCCTTTTCTCTGTAACCTCCTCCAGCCCCTACACTCCTCCCTATCTCTGTAACCTCCTCCAGCACCTACATCCTCCCTATCTCTGTAACGTCCTCCAGTCCCTACATCCCTCCCTCTCTCTGTAACCAATTCCAGCCCCTACACCCCTCCCTATCTCAGTAACTCCCACGAGCCCCTACAAACCTCCCTATCTCTGTAAACTCCTCCAGCCCCCTACATCCCTCCCTATCTCTGTAACCTCCTCCAGCCCCTTCACCCCTACCTATCTCTGTAACCTCCTCCAGCCCCTTCACCCCAACCTAACTCTGTAACCTACTCCAGCCCCTACACCCCACCCTATCTCTGTAACCTCCTCCAAAACCTACACCCCTCCCTATCTTTGTAACCTCCTACAGCCCCTAAAACCCTCCTTATCTCTGTAACCTCCTCCAGAAACTTCAACCCTCCCTCTCTCTGCAACCTCCTCCAGCCTCTACACCCCTCCCTATCTCTGTAACCTCCTCCAGCCCCTACACACCTCCCTATCTATCTAACCTCCTCCAGCCCCTACACCCCTCCCTATCTGTGTAACCTCCTCCAGCACCTACAACCCTCCCTATCTCTGTAACAACCTACAAACCCCTATACCTCTCCCTATCTCAGTAACTTCCTCCAGCCCCTACACCCCTCCCTATCTCTTTAACCTCCTGCAGCCCCTACAACCCTCCCTATCTCTTTAACCTACTCCAGCCTTTACACCCCTCCCTATCTCTGTAACCTCCTCCAGCCCCTACTCCCCTCCCTATCTCTGTAACCTCCTCCAGCCCTTAAACCCCTCCCTAACTCTGTAACCTCCTCCAGCCCCTACAAAACCTCCCTATCTCTGTAAACTCCTCTTGCCCCTACACCCCTCCCTATCTCTCTAACCTCCTCCAGTCCCTGCACCCTCCCTATCTCTGTAACCTCCTCCAACCCCTACACCCTCCCTATCTCTGTAATCTCTACCTGTACCTTCAACCCTCCAAATCTTTGTAACCTCCTCCATCCCCTACACCCCTCCTTATCTCTGTAACCTCCTCCAGTCCCTACAACCCTCCCTATCTCTCTAACATCCTCCAGCCCCTACACCCCCCCATCTCAGTAACCTCCTCCAACCCCTCAACCCTCCCTATATCTCTAACCTCCTCTTGCCCCTACACCCCTCCCTATCTCTCTAACCTCCTCCAGTCCCTGCACCCTCCCTATCTCTGTAACCTCTCCAGCCCCTACAAAACTCCCTATCCCTGTAAACTCCTCCAGCCCCTATACCCCTCCCTATCTCTGTAACCTCTTCCAGCCCCTACAAACCTCGTTATATCTGTAATCTCCTCCAGACCCAACAACTCTCCCTATCTCTGTAACCTTCTCCAGCCCCTTCACCACTCCCTATCTCTGTAAACTCCTCCAGCCCCTACACCCCTCACTATCTCTGTAACCTCCTCCAGCCCCTAAATCCCTCCCTAACTCTGTAACCTCCTCCAGCCCCTACACCCCTCACTATCTCTGTAACCTCCTCCAGCCCCTAAATCCCTCCCTAACTCTGTAACCTCCTCCAGCCCATACAGCCCTCCCTATCTCAGTAACCTCCTCCAGCCCCTACACTCCTCCCTATCTCTGTAACCTCCTCCAGCACCTACATCCTCCCTATCTCTGTAACGTCCTCCAGTCCCTACATCCCTCCCTCTCTCTGTAACCAATTCCAGCCCCTACACCCCTCCCTATCTCAGTAACTCCCACGAGCCCCTACAACCCTCCCTATCTCTGTAAACTCCTCCAGCCCCCTACATCCCTCCCTATCTCTGTAACCTCCTCCAGCCCCTTCACCCCTACCTATCTCTGTAACCTCCTCCAGCCCCTTCACCCCAACCTAACTCTGTAACCTACTCCAGCCCCTACACCCCACCCTATCTCTGTAACCTCCTCCAAAACCTACACCCCTCCCTATCTTTGTAACCTCCTCCAGCCCCTAAAACCCTCCTTATCTCTGTAACCTCCTCCAGAAACTTCAACCCTCCCTCTCTCTGCAACGTCCTCCAGCCTCTACACCCCTCCCTATCTCTGTAACCTCCTCCAGCCCCTACACACCTCCCTATCTATCTAACCTCCTCCAGCCCCTACACCCCTCCCTATCTGTGTAACCTCCTCCAGCACCTACAACCCTCCCTATCTCTGTAACAACCTACAAACCCCTATACCTCTCCCTATCTCAGTAACTTCCTCCAGCCCCTACACCCCTCCCTATCTCTTTAACCTCCTGCAGCCCCTACAACCCTCCCTATCTCTTTAACCTACTCCAGCCTTTACACCCCTCCCTATCTCTGTAACCTCCTCCAGCCCCTACTCCCCTCCCTATCTCTGTAACCTCCTCCTGCCCCTACATACCTCCCTAACTCTGTTACCACCTGCAGCACCGACATCACTCCCTATCTCTGTAAGTTCCTCCAGCCCTTAAACCCCTCCCTAAATCTGTAACCTCCTCCAGCCCCTACAAAACCTCCCTATCTCTGTAAACTCCTCTTGCCCCTACACCCCTCCCTATCTCTCTAACCTCCTCCAGTCCCTGCACCCTCCCTATCTCTGTAACCTCTCCAGACCCTACAAACCTCCCTATCCCTGTAAACTCCTCCAGCCCCTATACCCCTCCCTATCTCTGTAACCTCTTCCAGCCCCTACAAACCTCGTTATATCTGTAATCTCCTCCAGACCCAACAACACTACCTATCTCTGTAACCTTCTCCAGGCCCTACATCACTCCCTATCTCTGTAACCTCCTCCAGCCCCTAAATCCCTCCCTAACTCTGTAACCTCCTCCAGCCCATATACACCTCCCTATCTCTGGAACCTCCTCCAGCCCCTTCACCCCTCCCTATCTCTGTAACCTCCTCCGGCCCCTACAACCCTCCCTATCTCTGGAACCTCCTCCAGCCCCTACACCCCACCCTATCTGTGTAACCTCCTCCAGCCCCTACACCCTTCCCTATCTCTGTAACCTCGTCCAGCACCTACAACACGCCCTATCATTGTAACCTCCTCGAGCCCCTACACCCCTCCCTATATCTGTAACCTCCTCCAGCCCCTACACCCCTCCCTATCTCTGTAACCTCCTCCAGCCCCTACACCCCTCCCTATCTCTGTAACCTCCTCCAGCCCTACACCCTCCCTATCTCTGTAACCTCCTCCAGCCCCTACACCCTCCCTATCTCTGTACCTCTCCAGCCCCTAACCTCCTCCAGCCCCTACACCCCTCCCTATCTCTGTAACCTCCTCCAGCCCCTACACCCCTCCCTATCTCTGTAACCTCCTCCAGCCCCTACACCCCTCCCTATCTCTGTAACCTCCTCCAGACCCTACACCCCTCCCTATCTCTGTAACGTCCTCCAGCCCCTACTCCCCTCCGTTTCTCTTTAACCTCCTCCAGCCCCTACAATCCTCCCTATCTCTGTAACCTCCTCCTGCCCCTACATCCCTCCCTCTCTCTCTACCCTCCTCCAGCCCCTGCAGCTCTCCCTATCTCTGTAACCTCCACCAGCCCCAACAACACTCCTTATCTCTGTTACTTCCTACAGCCTCTGCACGCCTCCCTATCTCTGTAACCTTCTCCAGCCCCTTCACCCCTCCCTATCTCTGTAATCTCCTAGAGCCACTAGAACCCTCGCTTTATCTGTAACCTCCTCCAGCCCCTACAACTCTCCCTATCTCTGTAACCTCCTACAGCCCCTAAATCCCTCCCGATCTCTGTAGCCTCCTCCTGAACCTTATAACACTCCCTATTTCTGTTAACTCCTCGAGCCCCTAAACCCCTCACAATCTCTGTAACCTCCTCCAGCCCCTACAGCCCTCCCTATCTCTGTAACCTCCTCCAACCCCTACAAACCCTCCCTATTTCTGTAACCTCCTCCAACCCCTACACCCTCCCTATCTTGTAACCTCTACCTGTCCCTACAAACCTCCATATCTTTGTAAACTCCTCCATCCCCTACACCCCTCCCTATCTCTGTAATCTCCTTTAGCCCTATAACCCTCCTTATCTCTCTAACCTCCTCCAGCCCCTACACCCCTCCCTATCGCTCTAACCTCCTCCAGCCCATACAGCCCTCCCTATCTCTGGAACATCCTCCAGCCGCTACACCACTCCCTATCTCTGTAACCTCCTCCGGCCCCTACAACCCTCCCTATCTCTGTAACCTCCTCCAGCCCCTACACACCTCCCTATCTCTGTAACCTCGTCCAGCACCTACACCACGCCCTATCATTGTAACCTCCTCGAGCCCCTACACCCCTCCCTATCTCTGTAACCTCCTCCAGCCCCTACACCCCTCCCTATCTGTGTAACCTCCTCCAGACACTACACCCCTCCCTATCTCTGTAACCTCCTCCAGCCCCTACACCCCTCCCTATCTCTGTAACCTCCTCCAGCCCCTACACCCCTCCCTATCTCTGTAACCTCGTCCAGCACCTACACCACGCCCTATCATTGTAACCTCCTCGAGCCCCTACACCCCTCCCTATCTCTGTAACCTCCTCCAGCCCCTAAATCCCTCCCTAACTCTGTAACCTCCTCCAGCCCATACAGCCCTCCCTATCTCTGGAACCTCCTCCAGCCCCTTCACCCCTCCCTATCTCTGTAACCTCCTCCGGCCCCTACAACCCTCCCTATCTCTGGAACCTCCTCCAGCCCCTACACCCCACCCTATCTGTGTAACCTCCTCCAGCCCCTACACCCTTCCCTATCTCTGTAACCTCGTCCAGCACCTACAACACGCCCTGTCATTGTAACCTCCTCGAGCCCCTACACCCCTCCCTATATCTGTAACCTCCTCCAGCCCCTACACCCCTCCCTATCTCTGTAACCTCCTCCAGCCCCTACACCACTCCCTATCTCTGTAACCTCCTCCAGACCCTACACCCCTCCCTATCTCTGTAACGTCCTCCAGCCCCTACACCCCTCCGTTTCTCTGTAACCTCCTCCAGCCCCTACAATACTCCCTATCTCTGTAACCTCCTCCTGCCCCTACATCCCTTCTCTCTCTCTACCCTCCTCCAGCCCCTGCAGCTCTCCCTATCTCTGTAACCTTCTCCAGACCCTACAACCTTCGCTATATCTGTAACCTCCACCAGCCCCAACAACACTCCTTATCTCTGTTACTTCCTACAGCCTCTGCACGCCTCCCTATCTCTGTAACCTTCTCCAGCCCCTTCACCCCTCCCTATCTCTGTAATCTCCTACAGCCACGAGACCCCTCGCTTTATCTGTAACCTCCTCCAGCCCCTACAACCCTCCCTATCTCTGTAACCTCCTACAGCCCCTAAATCCCTCCCGATCTCTGTAGCCTCCTCCTGAACCTTATAACACTCCCTATTTCTGTTACCTCCTCGAGCCCCTAAACCCCTCACAATCTCTGTAACCTCCTCCAGCCCCTACAGCCCTCCCTATCTCTGTAACCTCCTCCAACCCCTACAAACCCTCCCTATTTCTGTAACCTCCTCCAACCCCTACACCCTCCCTATCTCTGTAACCTCTTCCTGTCCCTACAA
Organism: Carcharodon carcharias; assembly: GCF_017639515.1. Taxonomy (NCBI): domain Eukaryota; kingdom Metazoa; phylum Chordata; class Chondrichthyes; order Lamniformes; family Lamnidae; genus Carcharodon; species Carcharodon carcharias. The sequence continues at coordinate 750,123 of NW_024470797.1, read as the reverse complement.
ACCTCCATATCTTTGTAAACTCCTCCATCCCCTACACCCCTCCCTATCTCTGTAATCTCCTTTAGCCCTATAACCCTCCCTATCTCTCTAACCTCCTCCAGCCCCTACACCCCTCCCTATCGCTCTAACCTCCTCCAGCCCATACAGCCCTCCCTATCTCTGGAACATCCTCCAGCCGCTACACCACTCCCTATCTCTGTAACCTCCTCCGGCCCCTACAACCCTCCCTATCTCTGGAACCTCCTCCAGCCCCTACACCCCACCCTATCTGTGTAACCTCCTCCAGCCCCTATACCCCTCCCTATCTCTGTAACCTCGTCCAGCACCTACACCACGCCCTATCATTGTAACCTCCTCGAGCCCCTACACCCCTCCCTATCTCTGTAACCTCCTCCAGCCCCAACACCCCTCCCTATCTCTGTAACCTCCTCCAGACACTACACCCCTCCCTATCTCTGTAACCTCCTCCAGCCCCTACACCCCTCCCTATCTTGTAACCTCCTCCAGCCCCTACAGCCCTCCCTATCTCTCTAACCTCCTCCAACCCCTACAAACCATCACTATTTCTGTAACCTCGTCCAACCCCTACACCCTCCCTATCTCTGTAACCTCTTCCTGTCCCTACAAACCTCCATATCTTTGTAACCTCCTCCATCCCCTACACCCCTCCCTATCCCTGTAATCTCCTTCAGCCCTATATCCCTCCCTGTCTCTCTAACCTCCTCCAGCCCCTACACCCCTCCCTATCTCATTAAACTCCTCGAGCCCCTACAACCCTCCTTATCTCTCTAACCTCCTCTTGCCCCAACACACCTCCCTATCTCTCTAACCTCCTCCTGCCCCTGCACCCTCCCTATCTCTGTAACCTCTTCCAGCCTCTACAAACCTCGTTATATCTGTAACCTCCTCTAGCCCCGACAACACTCCCTATCTCTGTAACCTGCTCCAGCCCCTATACCCCTCCCTATCTCTGTAACCTCCTCCAGCACCTACACCCCTCACTATCTCTGTAACCTCATCCAGCCCCGACAACCCTCCCTATGTCTGTAACCTCCTCCAACCCCTACACCCCACCCTATCTCTGTAACATCCTCCAGCCCCTACACCCCTCCCTATTTCTGTAACCTCCTCCAGCCCCTACACCCCTCCTTTTCTCTGTAACTTTCTCCAGCCCCTACACTCCTCCCTATCTCTGTAACCTCCTCCAGCCCCTACATCCTCCCTATCTCTGTAACGTCCTCCAGTCCCTACATCCCTCCCTCTCTCTGTAAACAATTCCAGCCCCTACACCCCTCCCTATCTCAGTAACTTACACGAGCCCCTACAACCCTCCCTATCTCTGTAACCTCCTCCAGCCCCTAAATCCCTCCCTTTCTAAGTAACCTCCTCCAGCCCATACATCCCTCCCTATCGCTGTAATCTCTTCCAGAACCTACACCCCTCCCTATCTCTGTTACCTCCTCTAGCCCCTACACCCCTTCCTATCTCAGTAAACTCCTCCAGCCCCCTACATCCCTCCCTATCTCGGTAACCTCCTCGAGTTGCTACAACCCTCCATATCTCTGTAAACTCCTCCAGCCCCTTCACCCCTACCTATCTCTGTAACCTCCTCCAGCACCATCACCCCTACCTAACTCTGTAACCTACTCCAGCCCCTACACCCCACCCTATCTCTGTAACCTCCTCCAAAACCTACACCCCTCCCTATCTCTGTAACCTCCTCCAGCTCCTAAAACCCTCCCTATCTCTGTAACCTCCTCCAGAAACTTCAACCCTCCCTCTCTCTGTAACCTCCTCCAGCCTCTACACCCCTCCCTATCTCTGTAACCTCCTCCAGCCCCTACACACCTCCCTATCTATCTAACCTCCTCCAGCCCCTACACCCCTCCCTATCTGTGTAACCTCCTCCAGCACCTACAACCCTCCCTATCTCTGTAACAACCTACATCCCTTACACCTCTCCCTATCTCAGTAACTTCCTCCAGCCCCTACACCCCTCCCTATCTCTTTAACGTCCTGCAGCCCCTACAACACTCCCTATCTCTGTAACCTACTCCAGCCTTTACACCCCTCCCTATCTCTGTAACCTCCTCCAGCCCCTACTGCCCTCCCTATCTCTGTAACCTCTCCAGCCCTACAAACCTCCCTATCCCTGTAAACTCCTCCAGCCTCTATACCCCTCCCTATCTCTGATACCTCTTCCAGCCCATACAAACCTCGTTATATCTGTACTCTCCTCCAGAACCAACAACACTCCCTATCTCTGTAACCTTCTCCATCCCCTACACCACTCCCTATCTCTGTAATCTCCTCCAGCCCCTACACCCCTCCGTATCTCTGTAATCTCCTCCAGCCCCTACACCCCTCCCTATCTCTGTAACCTCCTCCAGCCGCTACTCCCCTCCCTATCTCTGTAACCTCCTCCAGCCCCTACACCCCTCCCTACCTCTGTAACATCCTCCAGCCCCTAAATCCCTCCCTAACTCTGTAACCTCCTCCAGCCCATACAGCCCTCCCTATCTCAGTAACCTCCTCCGGCCCCTACACCCCTCCCTACCTCTGTAACATCCTCCAGCCCCTACACCCCTCCCTATCTCTGGAACATCCTCCAGCCCCTACACCCCACCCTATCTGTGTAACCTCCTCCAGCCCCTACACCCCTCCCTATCTCTGTTACCTCCTCCAGACCCTACACCCCTCCCTATCTCTGTAACCTCCTCCAGCCCCTACACCACTCCCTATCTTTGTAACCTCCTCCAGCCCCTACACCCTCCCTATCTCTGTAACCTCTTCCTGCCCCTACATCCCTCCCTATCTCTCTAACCTCCTCCAGCCCCTGCAGTTCTCCCTATCTCTGTAACCTCCTCCAGCCCCTACAACCTTCGCTATATCTGTAACCTCCACCAGCCCCAACAACACTCCTTATCTCTGTTACTTCCTACAGCCTCTGCACGCCTCCCTATCTCTGTAACCTTCTCCAGCCCCTTCACCCCTCCCTATCTCTGTAATCTCCTACAGCCACTAGACCCCTCGCTTTATCTGTAACCTCTTCCAGCCCCTACAACCCTCCCTATCTCTGTAACCTCCTCCAGTTCCTACACCCTTCCCTATCTCTGTAATCTCCTACAGCCACTAGACCCCTCCCGATCTCTGTAGCCTCCTCCTGCCCCTATAACACTCCCTATTTCTGTTAACTCCTCGAGTCCCTAAACCCCTCACAATCTCTGTAACCTCCTCCAGCCCCTACAGCCCTCCCTATCTCTGTTATCTCCTCCAACCCCTACAAACCCTCCCTATTTATGTAACCTCCTCCAACCCCTACACCCTTCTCTATCTCTGTAACCTCTTCCTGTCCCTACAAACCTCCATATCTTTGTAACCTCCTCCATCCACTACACCCCTCCTTATCTCTGTAATCTCCTTCAGCCCTATAACCCTCCCTATCTCTCTAACCTCCTCCAGCCCCTACACCCCTCCCTATCTCATTAACCTCCTCCAGCCCCTACAACCCTCCCTATCTCTCTAACCTCCTCTTGCCCCTACACCCCTCCCTATCTCTCTAACCTCCTCCTGCCCCTGCACCCTCCCTATCTCTGTAACCTGCTCCAGTCCCTACACCCCTCCCTATCTCTGTATTCTCCTCCAGCCCCTACACCCCTCCCTATCTCTGTAACCTCTTCCAGCACCTACACCCCTCCCTATCTCTGTAACCTCATCCAGCCCCTACACCCCTCCCTATGTCTGTAACCTCCTCCAACCCCTAAACCCCACCCTATCTCTGTAACATCCTCCAGCCCCTACACCCCTCCCTATCTCTGTAACCTCCTCCAGCCCCTACACCCCTCCTTTTCTCTGTAACCTCCTCCAGCCCCTACACTCCTCCCTATCTCTGTAACCTCCTCCTGCCCCTGCACCCTCCCTATCTCTGTAACCTCTTCCAGCCTCTACAAACCTCGTTATATCTGTAACCTCCTCTAGCCCCGACAACACTCCCTATCTCTGTAACCTGCTCCAGCCCCTACACCCCTCCCTATCTCTGTATTCTCCTCCAGCCCCTACACCCCTCCCTATCTCTGTAACCTCCTCCAGCCCCTACAACCCTCCCTATCTCTGTAACCTCATCCAGCCCCTACACCCCTCTCTATGTCTGTAACCTCCTCCAGCCCCTACACCCCTTCCTATCTCTGTAACCTCCTCCAGCCCCTACACCCCTCCTTTTCTCTGTAACCTCCTCCAGCCCCTACACTCCTCCCTATCTCTGTAACCTCCTCCAGCCCCTCCATCCTCCCTATCTCTGTAACTTCCTCCAGTCCCTACATCCCTCCCTCTCTCTGTAACCAATTCCAGCCCCTACACCCCTCCCTATCTCTGTAACCTCCTCCAGCCCCTACACTCCTCCCTATCTCTGTAACCTCCTCCAACCCCTACACCCCTCCCTATCTCTGTAACCTCCTCCATCCCCTACACCCCCTATCTCTATTAACTCCTCCATCCCCTACAACCCTCCCTATCTCTATTACCTCATCCAGCTCTCTGAGATCTGCACGCTCCTCCAATTCTGTCCTGTAGACTGTTTGTCCACGCCCTTCCCTCTGCCACCTACGATTCCCATCGCTCCTCCATGGGTGGTGGTTTCGGACGGGATGCGGAATTCCCTTCCTCGGCTTCTGCACCTCCCAGGTCCCATCGTCGGGGATGCTGAAGTGCTTGGCGGGGGAGGGAGTGCTGGGGGGCGAGACCGCGGACGGGGGAGGGGACTCGGTGGCCTTGTTGGCTCACGGTGGTATATTTGGGGCCACTGAGCAAGGTGGGGGAAGGCGAGAAAGCCAGGCAGGGCGGTGGGGGTCTGTTGTCCAGCGGGGGTGGTGTTAAGGGGCTTTGGGGAGCGTTGGGATGGGAGCCGAGCGCTTGGCTGGCGTTCGAGAGGGGAGTGTTCCGCTCAGGGGTGATACACCACGGGGGGAGTGAGGGACAATAATGAGGGCGGCCAACTCCTCACCCCTTCCAATATTTTGTTGCAGGCTCCCTGAAATACAGATCAGCCCGGGTGAGAAATGTGACAGAGATCCACGTCCACTACCGCTTCAACCAGACTGAGGCCCAGCTCCGCGCCAACTATGCCTATGACATCGCACTGCTCCGCTTGGACCAAGAGCTAACCTTCACCGCCATGATCAGGTCGGTACTCGCATCCAACCCCTCCTCAGTAACCTCGCTCAGCTCAGAGCCACAGATTACCACTCGGCAGAGCCCAGTCCCTGTCTCCGTATCCCTCGGTTCGACGACACTCGGAGCACCGTGCACAGTCCCGGTCTCCGTATCCCTCGGTTAGACCACACTCAGAGCACCGTGCACAGTTCCGGTCTCCGTATCCCTCGGTTCGACCACACTCGGAGCACCGTGCACAGTCCCGGTCTCCGTATCCCTCGGTTAGACCACACTCGGAGTACCGTGCACCGTCCCGGTCTCCGTATCCCTCGGTTAGTCCACACTCAGAGCACTGCACAGTTCCGGTCTCCCTATCCCTTGGTTAGACCACACTCGGAGCACTGTGCACAGTTCCGGTCTCCGTATCCCTCGGTTAGACCACACTCGGAGCACTGTGCACAGTTCCGGTCTCCGTATCCCTCGGTTAGACCACACTCGGAGCACTGTGCACAGTTCCGGTCTCCGTATCCCTCGGTTAGACCACACTCGGAGCACTGTGCACAGTTCCGGTCTCTGTATCCCTCGGTTAGACCACACTCGGATCACTGTGCACAGTTCCGGTCTCCGTATCCCTCGGTTAGACCACACTCGTAGCCCTGTGCACAGTTCCGGTCTCCGTATCCCTCGGTTAGACCACACTCGGAGCACCGTGCACAGTTCCGGTCTCCGTATCCCTCGGTTAGACCACACCCGGAGCACCGTGCACAGTTCCGGTCTCCGTATCCCGCGGTTAGACCAGGTTCAGACCTCCACATTCTGGTATTAGCTGCACTGTGTCCATGTGGCTCACATTCATCCTTTTCTGAATATATTAATGCCTCTCCAAGAATTGTATTCATAAACTATCATCACCTGCACAGATCACTGACCATCCCTGCAGGAGTTCCTCAGGGTAGTGACCATCTTCAGCTGCTTCATCAATGACCTTCCTTCCATCATAAGGTCAGAAGTGGGGATGTTCGCTGATGCTTGTACAATGTTCAGCACCATTCGTGACTCCTCAGATGCTGAAGCAGTCCCTGTCCAAATGCAGCAAGACCTGGACAATATCTAGGTTGGGCTGACAAAAGGCAAGTAACATTCACACCACACAAGTGCCAGGCAATGACCATCTCCAACAAGAGAGAATCTAACCATCGCCCCTTGACATTCAATGGCATCACCATCACTGAATCCCCCACTATCAACATCCTGGGGGTTACCATTGACCAGAAACTGAACTGGACCAGCCATATAAATACTGTGGCTACAAGAGCAGGTCAGAGGCTGGGAATCCTGCGGAGAGTAACTCACCTCCTGACTCCCCAAAGACTGTCCACCATCTACAAGGCACCAGTCAGGAGTGGGATGGGACACTCCCCACTTGCCTGGATGAGTGCGGCTCCCACAACACTCAAGAAGCTCGACACCGTCCAGGACAAAGCAGCCCCGCTTGATCGGCCCCCCATCCACAAACATTCACTCCCTCCACCACCGACGCACAGTAGCAGCAGTGTGTGTACCATCTACAAGATGCACTGCAGCAACTCACCAAGGCTCCTTCGACAGCGCTGCCCAAACCCACGACCTCTACCATCTAGAAGGACAAGGGCAGCAGACACATGGGGAACACCACCACCTGGATGTTCCCCTCCGAGCCCCTCACCATCCCGACTTGGAAATATATCGGCCGTTCCTTCACTGTCGCTGGGTCCAAATCCTGGAACTCCCTCCCTAACAGCGCCGTGGGTGTACCTACACCACACGGACAAAATCCTGGAACTCCCTCCCTAACAGCACCGTGGGTGTACCTACACCACACGGACAAAATCCTGGAACTCCCTCCCTAACAGCGCCGTGGGTGTACCTACACCACACGGGACAAAATCCTGGAACTCCCTCCCTAACAGCGCTGTGGGTGTACCTACACCACACGGACAAAATCCTGGAACTCCCTCCCTAACAGCGCTGTGGGTGTACCTACACCACACGGGGACTGCAGCGGCTCAAGGTGGCGACTCACCCACCACCTTCTCAAGGGGGCAATTAGGGATGGGCAATAAACGCTGAACCTGGGCAGAGACACCCACATCCTGTGCAAGAATGAAAAAAAATTTGTACAGCAGGAGGCCATTCAGCCCCTCATATCTTGATCACAATTCAGTTGGAACGAACAAACAAGTATTAGGAGCAAGGGTTAGCCATTCGGCCCCTCGAGTCTGTTCCCCCGTTCAAGAAGATCACGCCTGATCTGAGTGTGGCCTCAACTCCGCTTTCCTGTCCCTCCCCTCCTCATATCCCTCGACTCCCCTCGTCGATCAGAAACCCCTCTCGCTCGGCCTTGAGTATATCCAACCCCCCCCCCGGCCTCCACTGCTCTCTGAGGGGTGGGTGGGTGGGGAGAGAATCCCACAGATGGACCCCCCTCTGAGGGAAGAAATTCCTCCTCATCTCCGTCTCCGACCCCTCGTTCTGAAACTGTGCCCCCTCCCCCCTCGTTCTAGGTTCCGCCCCCCACGAGGGGGGAAACATGCTCCCAGCATCCCCCCCTGTCGAGCCCCTACCGCCCCCTCAGAATCTTATCTGTCTCAATAAGATCGCCTCTCGTTCTTCTTAACTCCAATGGGTAATAGGGCCCAACCTGCTCAACCCCTCCTCACAAGACAAACCCCCTTCGTCCCAGGAATCAGCCGGGTGAACCTGCGCTGAACGGCCTCCAGTGGGGGTAAATCCCTCCTCGAGGAAGGAGACCAAAACTGTCCCCAGTGCTCCAGGTGCAGCCTCCCCGACGCCCTGTACAGTCGGAGCGAGACTTCCCCACTTTATACTCCACCCCCCTCGCAATAAAGGACAACGTTCCACTTGCCTCCCCCAATCACTTGCTGCATCTGCACACCAACTTAACCCTGATTCATGCACCAGGACACCCAGATCCCTCGGTAACGATTTGGGCTGCTCCCAGGCATCAACTTTCCCTTGGCTCTCGAGTCGATTAACTTTTTAATGCAACGAATGCTTCCCAAGTTGCTGCTCTGGTAACTGTGGCCTTCTCCTCTCTGCCTCGTCCGCCAGACCCGTGTGCCTCCCTTGCAGCAAGGAAGTGAACGATTTCCTCCCAGCGCCTGCTGGGATCTGGCAGGAGCAGTGCAAATACCAAGGTAAGTCCAGGATGGGGAGTGGGCAGCTTCAGAGGCTGTTCAGCATTGTGAGGCCTCGCCTGGCATTTTCCTGCTGTACCTGTCCTGGGAGTGTTTGATGGGGACAGTGTAGAGGGAACTTCACTCTGTATCTAACCCCGTGCTGTACCTGTCCTGGGAGTGTTTGATGGGGACAGTGTAGAGGGAGATTTACTCTGTAGCTAACCCCGTGCTGTACCTGTCCTGGGAGTGTTTGATGGGGACAGTGTAGAGGGATAGTTACTCTGTATCTAACCCCGTGCTGTACCTGTCCTGGGAGTGTTTGATGGTGACAGTGTAGAGGGATATTTACTCTGTATCTAACCCCGTGCTGTACCTGTCCCGGGAGTGTTTGATGGGGACGGTGTAGAGGGAGCTTTACTCTGTATCTAACCCCGTGCTGTACCTGTCCTGGGAGTGTTTGATGGGGACAGTGTAGAGGGAGATTTACTCTGTATCTAACCCCGTGCTGTACCTGTCCTGGGATTGTTTGATGGTGACAGTGTAGAGGGAGATTTACTCTGTATCTAACCCCGTGCTGTACCTGTCCTGGGATTGTTTGATGGTGACAGTGTAGAGGGAGATTTACTCTGTATCTAACCCCGTGCTGTACCTGTCCTGGGAGTGTTTGATGGGGACGGCGTAGAGGGAGCTTTACTCTGTATCTATCCCTGTGCTGTACCTGTCCTGGGAGTGTTTGATGGGGACAGTGTAGAGGGAGATTTACTCTGTATCTATCCCTGTGCTGTACCTGTCCTTGGAGTGTTTGATGGGGACGGTGTAGAGAGAGATTTACTCTGTATCTAACCCCGTGCTGTGTGATCTTAGACCGGATTCTGACTGGGTTTAGTGGCACGGAGCTGAGAGAGATTTCCGGTTATGTCTCCGGATGGGGATTGACAGGGAAGAGAGGAAAATCTGCAAAGCTGAAGTTTGGAATCATTTCTATTCAGGTAACTGCATTTCTTCTTTTTAATAGTAGACTGAAAGAGTACAGGTGGAGGCCATTCTGCCCATCACCCCCTGTGCTGGCTCTCTGGGTAGAGCTATCCAATTGATCCCACTCCCTCCTCCTGCTCTCCCTCCCCCCAACTGCCCTGTGAATTTTCCCCCTTCCAGTGTTTCTCCGATTCCCCCATTCTGAGTGTTCCTATTGAATCTGCTTCCACCTTCCTTTCAGGCAGCACCTTCCAGATCATAACAACTCGCTGGGTCCCACAAAACCTTTCCCCATCTCCCCCCACACACACACACACAACACCCACCCCCCCAACTCTGGTTCTTATCCCAATCACCTCCGATCCATGTCCCTCTTGTTTCTCCACCCTCCTGTCATTGGGAACAGTTTCCTCCTTGTTCCCTCGATCCCAACCCCCCTTCCCGATTGTGTCGGGAGTGGTGGTGGTTGTGTGTCAGCTTCACCTCTGACCTCAGCGCGGTCCGATTTGCTGTCCCTCCCTGGGTTCTGGACCTTGGACCTACTTGTGGGGTTGTGACAACTGGTGTTGGTGCAAGAAAAAAACTGAGTTTATTGAAGTCACCAATAAACTTATAACATTGGAATTACACTGAGATTAAACAGACCTATCTTATCCACTCCATCTCCTTCGGCGCAGACGTCTGCTACAATTGGCAGCCTCCTCCCTCAGACAGTGTCCCAGCCATCCCCCGATCACTCATTAACTTCCTCCTTTTTGCTCATGGCAACATGAAACACTCACCAATTGTCTCTGATCTAGCCTCATGATGAATGAATTATACAGAGGCTATACAAAGTACACTTCCGTAAGAATGGGGTACACGCGGCATAACCAGGGAAAATCACACTACTGATCCCCTTAACCTTGTCCCACCGCAAAATCCTAACTAAATTGAACCAGGAGAGGTCAGAGATCATACTCACCAACCCCGGGTTCCTTGTCAGTTCGGAAATCCAGCCAGGGAAGCCGGTTACAGTTTTGGGGTACACTCTTTGTGTCCTTTGGGGCTTGCCTTCCCCACGTGGCCCCGGTCTGTGTTTGGAGGGCCCGGTTGTGGGTGGTCGATCTTAGTGGAGGGCTGTGTTTGCAGCCTTGTTGTCTTGGGTTGAGTCTGCCACTCTGTGCCCCTCACCGTGACGTTGCCTGGGGGACTGGGAAAACCTGCAGATCTCCTCCATCCTCTTAGCTCAGCTACAACCACTCCAAAACCTGCTCACCCTCCTGTGTCGGCCTTCACTTCCTAACTGTTGGCCTGGTTATACCACTTTTTGAAATTGCTGATCTGAATCCAAATCAAGGTTAGTTCTTTGTCTGATGTGGGCTTCCCCAGCTGATTGTTATCTTGGTGTTAATGGGCTCGCAAGATGTTTAACATGGTCTTCCTGCCCGTCTAACTAGTCTTGAACTGAAAGCCATTGTATATTTGGAGTATTGATGGGGTCGCATAATTGCATTGATTGTGGCCTTCCTGCCCGTGTAGTTAGTAGCGATTATTTATGCAAGATTTTGATGGGCTTTAGATTTGTGTTGATTGTTTTAAAGGGAAGAATGAGTATTCCGTCACTTCTCCTGGTCTGGTTTCAGGTAAATGTCCAAAAGTCATATCCCTGTTGATATGAAAAATGTGGAAATTTTGAGAACCCTTCAATTGGGGACATCTCGATTCAATCTTCCCCTTAACATTCTCCTCTCCGAGGAGAGTGCTACCAGCTCCTCCCTGTCTCTCTCCACGTCCCCCCTCATCCCCGGGGAACATTCCGGTAAATCTCCTCCGCACCCTCTCATAGCGCCCGGACGTGTGGTGGCACGCAAGGGGCCAGGAAAACCGTTCTACTACAAGAGGCAGCACCGTCCCTCTGACAGTGACCCAGCCATACCCCGATTGCTCATTAACTTCCTCTCTCTTGCTCATGACAACATGAAAGACTCACCGATTCTGTCTGAACCAGCCTCGTGATAAATGTCGGAAAGACGATCTGGATGAAAGTCAGCTCTGTGCCAAAGGAGATGGAGTGGATGCATGCCAAGGTAAGTAACAGCTATCAACAGAAAGAAGTATGACTTATGCAATGTTCTCCATTCTGCCCCTCTCTCTATCCCTCTGTTCCCAAGTCTGTCCCCTCTCTCTATCCCTCTGTACCCCAGTCTGTCCCCTCTCTCTATTCCTCTGTTCCCCAGTCTGTCCCCTCTCTCTATCCCTCTGTTCCCCAGTCTGTCCCCTCTCTCTATCCGTCTGTTCCCCAGTCTGTCCCCTCTCTCTATCCCTCTGTTCCCCAGTCTGTCCCCTCTCTCTATCCTCTGTTCCCCAGTCTGTCCCCTCTCTCTATCCCTCTGTTCCCCAGTCTGTCCCCTCTCTCTATCCCTCTGTTCCCCAGTCTGTCCCCTCTCTCTATCCCTCTGTTCCCCAGTCTGTCCCCTCTCTCTATCCCTCTGTTCCCCAGTCTGTCCCCTCTCTCTATCTTCTGTTCCCCAGTCTGTACCCTCTCTCTATCCCTCTGTTCCTCACTCTGTCCCCTCTCTCTATCCCTCTGTTCCCCAGTCTGTCCCCTCTCTCTAACCCTCTGTTCCCCAGTCTGTCCCCTCTCTCTATCCCTCTGTTCCCCAATCTGTCTCCTCTCTCTATCCCTCTGTTCCCCAGTCTGTCCCCTCTCTCTATCCCTCTGTTCCCCAGTCTGTCCCCTCTCTCTATCCCTCTGTTCCCCAGTCTGTCCCCTCTCTCTATCCCTCTGTTCCCCAGTCTGTCCCCTCTCTCTATCCCTCTGTTCCCCAGTCTGTCCCCTCTCTCTATCCCTCTGTTCCCCAGTCTGTCCCCTCTCTCTATCCCTCTGTTCCCCAGTCTGTCCCCTCTCTCTATCCCTCTGTTCCCCAGTCTGTCCCCTCTCTCTATCCCTCTGTTCCCCAGTCTGTCCCCTCTCTCTATCCCTCTGTTCCCCAGTCTGTCCCCTCTCTCTATCCCTCTGTTCCCCAGTCTGTCCCCTCTCTCTATCCCTCTGTTCCCCAGTCTGTCCCCTCTCTCTATCCCTCTGTTCCCCAGTCTGTCCCCTCTCTCTATCCCTCTGTTCCCCAGTCTGTCCCCTCTCTCTATCCCTCTGTTCCCCAGTCTGTCCCCTCTCTCTATCCCTCTGTTCCCCAGTCTGTCCCCTCTCTCTATCCCTCTGTTCCCCAGTCTGTCCCCTCTCTCTATCCCTCTGTTCCCCAGTCTGTCCCTCTCTCTATCTCTCTGTTCCCCACTCTGTCCCCTCTCTCTATCCCTCTGTTCCCCAGTCTTTCCCTCTCTCTATCCCTCTGTTCCCCAGTCTGTCCCCTCTCTCTATCCCTCTGTTCCCCAGTCTGTCCCCTCTCTCTATCCCTCTGTTCCCCAGTCTGTCCCCTCTCTCTATCCCTCTGTTCCCCAGTCTGTCTCCTCTCTCTATCCCTCTGTTCCCCAGTCTGTCCCCTCTCTCTATCCCTCTGTTCCCCAGTCTGTCCCCTCTCTCTATCCCTCTGTTCCCCAGTCTGTCCCCTCTCTCTATCCCTCTGTTCCCCAGTCTGTCCCCTCTCTCTATCCCTCTGTTCCCCAGTCTGTCCCCTCTCTCTATCCCTCTGTTCCCCAGTCTGTCCCCTCTCTCTATCCCTCTGTTCCCCAGTCTGTCTCCTCTCTCTATCTCTCTGTTCCCCAGTCTGTCCCCTCTCTCTATCCCTCTGTTCCCCAGTCTGTCCCCTCTCTCTATCTCTCTGTTCCCCAGTCTGTCCCCTCTCTCTATCCCTCTGTTCCCCAGTCTGTCCCCTCTCTCTATCCCTCTGTTCCCCAGTCTGTCCCCTCTCTCTATCCCTCTGTTCCCCAGTCTGTCTCCTCTCTCTATCCCTCTGTTCCCCAGTCTGTCCCCTCTCTCTATCCCTCTGTTCCCCAGTCTGTCCCCTCTCTCTATCCCTCTGTTCCCCAGTCTGTCCCCTCTCTCTATCCCTCTGTTCCCCATTCTGTCCCCTCTCTCTATCCCTCTGTTCCCCAGTCTGTCCCCTCTCTCTATCCCTCTGTTCCCCAGTCTGTCTCCTCTCTCTATCCCTCTGTTCCCCAGTCTGTCCCCTCTCTCTATCCCTCTGTTCCCCAGTCTGTCCCCTCTCTCTATCCCTCTGTTCCCCAGTCTGTCCCTCTCTCTATCCCTCTGTTCCCCAGTCTGTCTCCTCTCTCTATCCCTCTGTTCCCCAGTCTGTCCCCTCTCTCTATCCCTCTGTTCCCCAGTCTGTCCCCTCTCTCTATCCCTCTGTTCCCCAGTCTGTCCCCTCTCTCTATCCCTCTGTTCCCCAGTCTGTCCCCTCTCTCTATCCCTCTGTTCCCCAGTCTGTCCCCTCTCTCTATCCCTCTGTTCCCCAGTCTGTCCCCTCTCTCTATCCCTCTGTTCCCCAGTCTGTCCCCTCTCTCTATCCCTCTGTTCCCCAGTCTGTCCCCTCTCTCTATCCCTCTGTTCCCCAGTCTGTCCCCTCTCTCTATCTCTCTGTTCCCCAGTCTGTCCCCTCTCTCTATCTCTCTGTTCCCCACTCTGTCCCCTCTCTCTATCCCTCTGTTCCCCAGTCTTTCCCTCTCTCTATCCCTCTGTTCCCCAGTCTGTCCCCTCTCTCTATCCCTCTGTTCCCCAGTCTGTCCCCTCTCTCTATCCCTCTGTTCCCCAGTCTGTCCCCTCTCTCTATCCCTCTGTTCCCCATTCTGTGCCCTCTCTCTCTAAGCGTCTGTTCCCCATTCTGTTCCCTCTCTATATCCGTCTTTTCACCTGTCTGTCCCCTCTCTCTATCCCTCAGTTACTGAGTCTGTCCCCTCTCTCTATCCCGCTGTTCCCAATTCTGTGCCCTCTCTATATCCCTCTGTTCCCCAGTCTGTCCCCTCTCTCTTTCCCACTGTTCCCCAGTCTGTCCCCTCTCTCTATCCCTCTGTACCCCATTCTGTCCCCTCTCTCTATCCCTCTGTTCCCCTGTCTGTCCCCTCTCTCTATCCCTCTGTTCCCCATTCTGTCCCCTCTCTCTATCCCTCTGTTCCACATTTAGCTCTTTTTAAAATTAATTCATGGTATTTGGATGTCTCTTTCTGGGCCCTGCATTTATTGCCCATCCCTAATTGCCCCTTGAGAAGGTGGTGGGTGAGCCGCCTTCTTGAGCCTCTGCAGTCCCCGTGTGGTGTAGGTACACCCACGGCGCTGTTAGGGAGGGAGTTCCAGGATTTTGTCCCCGTGTGGTGTAGGTACAACCACGGCGCTGTTAGGGAGGGAGTTCCAGGATTTTGTCCGTGTGGTGTAGGTACAACCACGGCGCTGTTAGGGAGGGAGTTCCAGGATTTTGTCCGTGTGGTGTAGGTACACCCACAGCGCTGTTAGGGTGGGAGTTCCAGGATTTTGTCCCGTGTGGTGTAGGTACACCCACGGCGCTGTTAGGGAGGGAGTTCCAGGATTTTGTCCGTGTGGTGTAGGTACACCCACAGCGCTGTTAGGGAGGGAGTTCCAGGATTTTGTCCCGTGTGGTGTAGGTACACCCACGGCGCTGTTAGGGAGGGAGTTCCAGGATTTTGTCCCGTGTGGTGTAGGTACACCCACGGCGCTGTTAGGGAGGGAGTTCCAGGATTTTGTCCGTGTGGTGTAGGTACACCCACGGCGCTGTTAGGGAGGGAGTTCCAGGATTTTGTCCGTGTGGTGTAGGTACACCCACAGCGCTGTTAGGGAGGGAGTTCCCAGGATTTTGTCCCCGTGTGGTGTAGGTACACCCACGGCGCTGTTAGGGAGGGAGTTCTGGGATTTTGACCCAGCGACAGTGAAGGAACGGCCGATATATTTCCAAGTCGGGATGGTGAGGGGCTCGGAAGGGAACATCCAGGTGGTGTTCCCAATGTGTCTGCTGCCCTTGTCCTTCTAGATGGTAGTGGTCATGGGTTTGGGCGGCGCTGTCGAAGGGGCCTTGGTGAGTTGCTGCAGTGCATCTTGTAGATGGTACACACACTGCTGCTACTGTGCGTCGGTGGTGGAGGGACTGAATGTTTGTGGATGGGGGGCTGATCGAGCTGGGCTACTTTGTCCTGGATGGTATCGAGCTTCTTGACTGTTGTGGGAGCTGCACTCATCCAGGCAAGTGGGGAGTATTCCATCACACTCCTGACTGGTGCCTTGTAGATGGTGGACAGGCTTTGGGGAGTCAGGAGGTGAGTTACTCTCCGCAGGATTCCCAGCCTCTGACCTGCTCTTGTAGCCACAGTATTTATATGACTGGTCCAGTTCAGTTTCTGGTCAATGGTAACCCCCAGGATGTTGATAGTGGTGGATTCAGTGATGGTAATGCCATTGAATGTCAAGGAGCGATGGTTAGATTCTCTCTTGTTGGAGATGGTCATTGCCTGACACTCATGTGGTGTGAATGTTACTCCCCACTTGTCAGCCCAAGCCTGGATATTAGGTTATTATATATATGTGTTACCAGTCTTTTCTCAATTTCAGGGGACTCCGGTGGTCCGTTTGCAGTCAGGTTCAGAGAGCGATGGATCCAGGTAGACAGGATGATATACACTCTCACTCACACTCACTCTCACACTCTCACTCACACTCTCAAATGCACACACACAATCAAACAAACATACACACTGACACACTCTCTCTCTCTCTCTCACACACACACTCACTCTTACTCAAACACAAACTCAGACGCACACACACTCTCACTGACTCTCACACTCACAAACACACACGTACACACACACGGTCACAAACAAACACTCACCCACGCAGACACACACACATACAGAAACACACAGGAGTACAGACACACAAAGTCTCTAACACACATGCACACACACACACACGCTTGCACTCTCATGTTCACACTTGCGCACACACACACTCACATACACTTACAGACACACAAACTCTCACAGACTATCACATCCACACATGCAACTCACAAACACCCAGGTGCACACACACACACACACACACTCACATTCACCCATCCTCACCAACATGTGCATGCGTTCACACACACAATCTCTCTCACTCTCATACATGCAGAATTACACAGGCATATAGACAAATGCACAGACACTCACAGTCACACAAACGCACACATACACCCACTCTCTCTCACACTCACACACACACTCACTCAATCACAAGCACACTCACGCACACAAACACCAGCAAACACTCACCCAGGTGCGCACGCACATACATGCGTGCACACACACACACACTCACCAGGCAGACATACCCAGACAAACAAAAACCCACAGGAATACAGACACACACACAAGCACACTCAGTCACAAACAGCCACTCTCAAACTCTCACTCAGAAAAACACATGCTTGCACACACACACAAACGCAATCACACACACACACATGAACACAGGAACCCACACACACACATGGTCACTCTCACACACAAACTCACATGCACCACACACACAAACACACACACAGACACACAGACAGAAACTCATACAGTCACATGAGGGCACGCACACATATACACTCTCACACTCAGAAAGGCAGACACAGACACACGAACAAAGATGCATACAAACACTCTCTCACGTACACATAATCTCACATACACCCACACAAACACACACACACGTGCACACTCACACAAAAAAAAACACAACCTCCTACAGAAACACCAACACAAAAATGCACACATACACATACACGCACACACAAACACATAGATAAACAGCGCGAGTGAATGGGAAGGGGTTTGGGTCCACTGAAATTGTGTACAGTGGGAGTGAACAGGAAGGGGTTTGGGTCCATTGGGATTGTGTACAGTGGGAGTGAACGGGAAGGAGTTGGGGTCCATTGGGATTGTGTACAGTGGGAGTGAATGGGAAGGCGTTTGGGTCCATTGGAATTGTGTACAGTGGGAGTGAATGGGAAGGGGTTTGGGTCCATTGGGATTGTGTACAGTGGGAGTGAATGGGAAGGTGTTTGGGTCCATTGGGATTGTGTACAGTGGGAGTGAAAGGGAAGGGGTTTGGGTGCATTGGGATTGTGTGCAGTGGGAGTGAAAAGGAAGGGATTTGGGTGCATTGGGATTGAGTACAGTGGGAGTGAAAGGGAAGAGGATTGGGACCATTGGGATTGTGTACAGTGGGAGTGAAAGGGAAGGGGTTTGTGTCCATTGGGATTGTATACAGTGGGAGTAAACGGGAAGGGGTTTGGGTCCACTGGCATTGTGTACAGTGGGAGTGAACGGGAAGGAGTTTGGGTCCATTGGGATTGTGTACAGTGGGAGTGAACAGGAAGGGATTTGGGATTGGGAATGTGTACAGTGGGAGTGAAAGGGAAGGGGTTTGGGTACATTGGGATTGTGTACAATGGGAGTGAACGGAAAGGGGTTTGGGTCCATTGGGATTGTGTACAGTGGGAGTGAATGGGAAGGGGTTTGGTTCCAGTGGGATTGTGTATAGTGGGAGTGAAGGGGAAGGGATTTGGGTCCATTGGGATTGTGTACGGTGGCAGTGAACGGGAAGGGGTTTGGGTCCTTTGGGATTGTGTACGGTGGCAGTGAACAGGAAGGGGTTTGGGTCCATTGGAATTGTGTACAGTGGGAGTGAATGGGAAGGGAAATGTTTCCATGGGTATTGTGTACAGTGGGAGTGAATGGAAAGGGGTTTGTGTTCTTTGGGATTGTGTACAGTGGGAGTGAATGGGAAGGGGTTTGGTTCCATGGGGATTGTGTACAGTGGGAGTGAACGGAAAGGGGTTTAGGTCCATTGGCATTGTGTACAGTGGGAGTGAATGGGAAGGGGTGTGGGTCCATTGGGATTGTGTACAGTGGGATAAACGGGAAGAGATTTGAAATTGGGATTGTGTACATTAGGAGATAACGGGAAGGGATTTGTGTCGATTGGGATTGAGTACAGTGGTAGTGAACCGGAAGGGTTTTGGTTCCATTGGGATAGTGTACAGTGGGAGTGAATGGGAAGGGAAATGTTTCCATGGGTATTGTGTACAGTGGGCGTGAAAGGAAAGGTGTTTGTGTACAGTGGGAGTGAAAGGTAAAGGGTTTGGTTCCATTTTGGATTGTGTACAGTGGGAGTGAAAGGAAAGGGGTTTGGGTCAATTGGAATTGTATACAGTGGGAGTGAATGGCAAGGGAAATGTTTCCATGGGTATTGTGTACAGTGGGAGTGACTGGAAAGGGGTTTGTGTCCTTTGGGATTTTGTACAGTGGGAGTGAATGGGAAGGGGTTTGGTTCCATTGGGATTGTGTACAGTGGGAGTGAACGGGAAGGGATTTAGGTCCATTGGGATTGTGTGCAGTGGAATTGAATGGGAAGGGGTTTTATGTCCATTGGAATTTTGTAGAGTGGGAGTGATATGGAAGGGGTTTTTGTCCATTGAGATTGTGTACAGAGGGAGTGAACGGGAAGGGGTTTGGGTCCATTGGGATTGTGTACAGTCTGGGTGAACGGGGAGGGTTTTACGTCCTTTGGGAATGTGTACGGTGGGAGTGAAAGGTAAGGGGTTTGGGTCCATTGGGATTGTGTACAGTGGGAGTGAACGGGAAGGGGTTTGGGTCCATTTGTATTGAGTACAGTTGGATTGAAAGGGAAGTTGTTTGGCACCATTGGGATTGTGTACTTTGGGAGAGAAAGGAAAGGGGTTTGTGTCCATTGGGATTGTATACAGTGGGAGTGAACGGGAAGGGGTTTGGGTCCATTGGCATTAGGTACAGTGGGAGTGAATGGGAAGAGGTTTGGGACATTACGATTGTGTACAGTGGGAGTGAATGGAAAGGGGTTTGTGTCCATTTGGCTAGTGTACAGTGGGAGTTAACAGGAAGGGGATTGTGTCAATTGTGAGTGTGTATAGTGGGAGTGAACGGGAAGGGGTTTGGTTCCATTGGGATTGTGTACAGTGGGAGTGAACAGGAAGGGGTTTGTGGCAATTGGGAGTGTTGTACAGTTGGAGTGAACGGGAAGGGGTTTGGGTACATTGGGATTGTGTACAGTGGGAGTGAACGGGATCAGGTTTGGGTCCATTGGGATTGTGTAAAGTGGGAGTGAAAGGGAAGGGGTTTGGTTCCATTGGGATTGTGTACAGTGGGAGCGAATGGGAAGGCTTTTGGGTCCATTGGGATTGTGTACTGTGGCAGTGAATGGGAAGGGTTTTGGGTCCATTGGAATTGTGTACAGTGGTAGTGAATGGGAAGGGTTTTGGTTCCATTGGGATTGTGCACAATGGGAGTGAAATGGAAGGGGTTTGTGTCCATTGGGATTGTGTACAGTGGGATGAACGGGAAGGGATTTGAAATTGGGATTGTGTACATTAGGAGTTAATGGGAAGGGATTTGTGTCGATTGGGATTGAGTACAGTGGGAGTGAACCGGAAGGGTTTTGGTTCCATTGGGATTGTGTACAGTGGGAGTGAATGAGAAGGGAAATGTTTCCATGGGTATTGTGTACAGTGGGTGTGAATGGAAAGGGGTTTGTGTCCTTTGGG
Organism: Carcharodon carcharias; assembly: GCF_017639515.1. Lineage (NCBI taxonomy): Eukaryota > Metazoa > Chordata > Chondrichthyes > Lamniformes > Lamnidae > Carcharodon > Carcharodon carcharias. The sequence goes on along the minus strand of NW_024470797.1, from coordinate 730,325 downwards.
ACTTTGCACAGTGTGAGTGAATGGGAAGGGGTTTGGTTCCATTGCGATTGTATACAGTGGGAGTGAACGGGAAGGGGTTTGGGTCCATTGGCATTGTGTACAGTGGGAGTGAATGGGGTGTGGGTCCATTGGGATTGTGTACAGTGGGAGTGAACGGGAAGGGGATTGGTTCCATTGGGATTGTGTACAGTGGGAGTGAACAGGAAGGGGTTTTGGTATATTGGGATTGTGTACAGTGGCAGTGAACGGGAACAGGTTTGGGACCTTTGGGAATGTGTACAGTGTGAGTGAATGGGAAGGGGTATGGTTCTATTGGGATTGTGTACAGTGGGAGTAAAGGGGAATGGGTTTGGGTCCATTGTAATTGTGTACAGTGGGATTGAATGGGAAGGGGTTGGGTTCCATTGGGATTGTGCACAATGGGATTGAAAGGGAACAGATTTGTGTCCATTCGGATTGTGTACAGTGGGATAAACGGGACGGGATTTGAAATTGGGATTTTGTACATTAGGAATTAACGGGAAGGGATTTGTGTCGATTGGGATTGAGTACAGTGGGATTGAACCGGAAGGGTTTTGGTTCCATTGGGATTGTGTACAGTGGGAGTGAACGAGAAGGCATTTACGTCCATCGGGATTGTGTGCAGTGGAATTGAACGGGAAGGGGATTTATGTCCATTGGGAATTTGTACAGAGGGAGTGCAGGGGAAGGGGTTTTTGGTCCATTGAGATTGTGTACAGTGGGAGTGAACGGGAAGGGGTTTGGGTCCATTGGGATTGTGTACAGTCTGGGTGAATGGGGAGGGGTTTACGTCCATTGGGAATGTGTACGGTGGGAGTGAAAGGTAAGGGGTTTGGGTCCAGTGGGATTGTGTACAGTGGGAGTGAACGGGAATGGTTTGTGTCCATTGGGATTGTGCACAGTGGGTTTGAAAGGGAAGGGTTTTGGCTCCATTGGGATTGAGTACAGTGGGACTGAAAGGGAATTTGTTTGGGACCATTGGGATTGTGTACAGTGGGAGAGAAAGGGAATGGTTTTGTGCCCATTGGGATTGTATCCAGTGGGAGTGAACGGGAAGGGGTTTGGGTCCATTGGCATTGTGTACAGTGGGAGTGAAAGGGTATGGGTGTGGGTTCATTGGGATTGTGTACGGTGGGAGTGAATGGGAAGGGGATTGGGTCCATTGGGATTGTGTACAGTGGGAGTGAATGAGAAGGGAAATGTTTCCATGGGTATTGTGTACATTGGGTGTGAATGGAAAGGGGTTTGTGTCCTTTGGGATTTTGCACAGTGTGAGTGAATGGGAAGGGGTTTGGTTCCATTGGGATTGTATACAGTGGGAGTGAACGGGAAGGGGTTTGGGTCCATTGGCATTGTGTACAGTTGGAGTGAACGGGAAGTGGTTTGGGTATATTGGGATTGTGTACAGTGGCAGTGAACGGGAACAGGTTTGGGACCTTTGGGAATGTGTACAGTGTGAGTGAATGGGAAGGGGTAAGGTTCTATTGGGATTGTGTACAGTGGGAGTGAACGGGAAGGGGTGTGGTTCCTTTGGTATTGTGTACAGTGGGAGTGAAAGGTAAAGGGTTTGGTTCCATTCGGATTGTGTACAGTGGGAGTAAAGGGGAAGGGGTTTGGGTCCATTGGAATTGTGTACAGTGGGATTGAATGGGAAGGGTTTGGGTTCCATTGGGATTGTGCACAATGGGAATGAAAGGGAAGGGGTTTGTGTCCATTGGGATTGTGTACAGTGGGATAAACGCGAAGGGATTTGAAATTGGGATTGTGTACATTAGGAGTTAACGGGAAGGGATTTGTGTCAATTGGGATTGAGTACAGTGGAATTGAACCGGAAGGGTTTTGGTTCCATTGGGATTGTGTACACTGGGAGTGAATGGGAAGGGAAATGTTTCCATGGGTATTGTGTACAGTGAAAGTGAATGGAAAGGGGTTTGTGTCCTTTGGGATTTTGTACAGTGGGAGTGAATGGGAAGGGGTTTGGGACATTGCGATTGTGTACAGTGGGAGTGATTGGAAAGGGGTTTGGGTCCATTGGATTGTGTACAGTGGGATGACCGGGTAGGGTATTGGTTCCATTGGGATTTTGTACAGTGGGAGTGAACACGAAGGCGTTTGGTCCATTGGGATTGTGTACATTGTGAGTGAACGGGAAGGGGTTTGGTTCCATTGGGATTGTGTACTGTGGGAGTGAACAGGAAGGGGATTGTGTCAATTGTGAGAGTGTACAGTGGGAGTGAATGGGAAGGGGTTTGGTTCCATTGGGATTGTGTACAGTGGGAGTGAACAGGAAGGGGTTTGTGGCAATTGGGAGTGTTGTACAGTTGGAGTGAACGGGACGGGGTTTGGGTACATTGGGATTGTGCATAGTGGGAATGAACGGGAACAGGTTTGGGTCCATTGGGATTGTGTGCAGTGGGAGTGAAAGGGAAGGGGTTATGTTCCATTGGCATTGTGTACAGTGGGGTGAACGTAAGGGGTTTGGGTCCATTGGGATTGTGTACAGTGGGAGTGAAAGGGAAGGGGTTTGGTTCCATCTGGATTGTGTACAGTGGGAGTGAAGGGGAAGGGGTTTGGGTCCATTGGGATTGTGTACAGTGTGAGTGAATGGGAAGGGTTTTGGGTCCATTGGAATTGTGTACAGTGGTAGTGAATGGGAAGGGTTTTGGTTCCATTGGGATTGTGCACAATGGGAGTGAAAGTGGAGGGGTTTGTGTCCAGTGGGATTGTGTACAGTGGGATGAACGGGAAGGGATTTGAAATTGGGATTGTGTACATTAGGAGTTAACGGGAAGGGATTTGTGTCGATTGGGATTGAGTACAGTGGGAGTGAACCGGAAGGGTTTTGGTTCCATTGGGATTGTGTACAGTGGGAGTGAATGAGAAGGGAAATGTTTCCATGGGTATTGTGTACAGTGGGTGTGAAAAGAAAGGGGTTTGTGTCCTTTGGGATTTTGCACAGTGTGAGTGAATGGGAAGGGGTTTGGTTCCATTGCGATTGTATACAGTGGGAGTGAACGGGAAGGGGTTTGGGTCCATTGGCATTGTGTACAGTGGGAGTGAATGGGAAGGGGTGTGGGTCCATTGGGATTGTGTACAGTGGGAGTGAACGGGAAGGGGATTGGTTCCATTGGGATTGTGTACAGTGGGAGTGAACAGGAAGGGGTTTGGGTATATTGGGATTGTGTACAGTTGCAGTGAACGGGAACAGGTTTGGGACCTTTGGGAATGTGTACAGTGTGAGTGAATGGGAAGGGGTTTGGTTCTATTGTGATTGTGTACAGTGGGAGTGAACGGGAAGGGGTTTGGTTCCATTGGGATTGTGTACAGTGGGAGTAAAGGGGAATGGGTTTGGGTCCATTGTAATTGTGTACAGTGGGATTGAATGGGAAGGGGTTGGGTTCCATTGGTATTGTGCACAATGGGATTGAAAGGGAATGGATTTGTGTCCATTCGGATTGTGTACAGTGGGATAAACGGGACGGGATTTGAAATTGGGATTTTGTATATTAGGAATTAACGGGAAGGGATTTGTGTCGATTGGGATTGCGTACAGTGGGATTGAACCGGAAGGGTTTTGGTTCCATTGGGATTGTGTACAGTGGGAGTGAACGGGAAGGGATTTACGTCCATTGGGATTGTGTGCAGTGGAATTGAACGGGAAGGGGATTTATGTCCATTGGGAATTTGTACAGAGGGAGTGAAGGTAAAGGGGTTTTTGGTCCATTGAGATTGTGTACAGTGGGAGTGAATGGGAAGGGGTTTGGGTCCATTGGGATTGTGTACAGTCTGGGTGAATGGGGAGGGGTTTACGTCCATTGGGAATGTGTACGGTGGGAGTGAAAGGTAAGGGGTTTGGGTCCAGTGGGATTGTGTACAGTGGGAGTGAACGGGAATGGTTTGTGTCCATTGGGATTGTGCACAGTGGGTTTGAACGGGAAGGGTTTGGCTCCATTGGGATTGAGTACAGTGGGACTGAAAGGGAATTTGTTTGGGACCATTGGGATTGTGTACAGTGGGAGAGAAAGGGAAGGGGTTTGTGTCCATTGGGATTGTGCACAGTGGGTTTGAACGGGAAGGGTTTGGCTCCATTGGGATTGAGTACAGTGGGACTGAAAGGGAATTTGTTTGGGACCATTGGGATTGTGTACAGTGGGAGAGAAAGGGAAGGGGTTTGTGTCCATTGGGATTGTATCCAGTGGGAGTGAACGTGAAGGGGTTTGGGTACATTGGCATTGTGTACAGTGGGAGTGAAAGGGTATGGGTGTGGCTTCATTGGGATTGTGTACGGTGGGAGTGAATGGGAATGGGATTGGGTCCATTGGGATTGTGTACAGTGGCAGTGAACGGGAACAGGTTTGTGTCCTTTGGGATTGTGTACAGTGGGAGTGAATGGGAAGGTGTTAGGTTCTATTGGGATTGTGTACACTGGGAGTGAACCGGAAGGGTTTTGGTTCCATTGGGATTGTGTACAGTGGGAGTGAATGAGAAGGGAAATGTTTCCATGGGTATTGTGTACATTGGGTGTGAATGGAAAGGGGTTTGTGTCCTTTGGGATTTTGCACAGTGTGATTGAATGGGAAGGGGTTTGGTTCCATTGGGATTGTATACAGTGGGAGTGAACGGGAAGGGGTTTGGGTCCATTGGCATTGTGTACAGTTGGAGTGAACGGGAAGTGGTTTGGGTATATTGGGATTGTGTACAGTGGCAGTGAACGGGAACAGGTTTGGGACCTTTGGGAATGTGTACAGTGTGAGTGAATGGGAAGGGGTAAGGTTCTATTGGGATTGTGTACAGTGGGAGTGAACGGGAAGGGGTGTGGTTCCTTTGGTATTGTGTACAGTGGGAGTGAAAGGTAAAGGGTTTGGTTCCATTCGGATTGTGTACAGTGGGAGTAAAGGGGAAGGGTTTTGGTTCCATTGGGATTGTGTACAGTGGGAGTGAATGGGAAGGGATTTACGTCCATTGGGATTGTGTGCAGTGGAATTGAATGGGAAGGGGATTTATGTCCATTGGGAATTTGTACAGAGGGAGTGAAGGTAAAGGGGCTTTAGGTCCATTGAGATTGTGTACAGTGGGAGTGAACGGGAAGGGGTTTGGGTCCATTGGGATTGTGTACAGTCTGGGTGAATGGGGAGGGGTTTACGTCCATTGCGAATGTGTACGGTGGGAGTGAAAGGTAAGGGGTTTGGGTCCAGTGGGATTGTGTACAGTGGGAGTGAACAGGAATGGTTTGTGTCCATTGGGATTGTGCACAGTGGGTTTGAACGGGAAGGGTTTGGCTCCATTGGGATTGAGTACAGTGGGACTGAAAGGGAATTTGTTTGGGACCATTGGGATTGTGTACAGTGGGAGAGAAAGGGAAGGGGTTTGTGTCCATTGGGATTGTATCCAGTGGGAGTGAACGGGAAGGGGTTTGGGTACATTGGCATTGTGTAAAGTGGGAGTGAAAGGGTATGGGTGTGGGTTCATTGGGATTGTGTACGGTGGGAGTGAATGGGAAGGGGTTTGGGTCCATTGGGATTGTGTACAGTGGCAGTGAACGGGAACAGGTTTGTGTCCTTTGGGATTGTGTACAGTGGGAGTGAATGGGAAGGGGTTTGGTTCCATTGGGATTGTGTACAGTGGGATAAACGGGAAAGGACTTGAAATTGGTATTGTGTACATTTGGAGTGATCGGGAAGGGATTTGTACCTATTGGGATTGAGTGCTTTGGGAGTGAACGGGAAGGGTTTTGGTTCCATTGGGATTTTATACAGTGGGAGTGAATGGGAAGGGAAATGTTTCCATGGGTATTGTGTACAGTGGGAGTGACTGGAAAGGGGTTTGTGTCCTTTGGGATTTTGTACAGTGGGAGTGAATGGGAAGGTTTTTGGTTCCATTGGGATTGTGTACAGTGGGAGTGAACTGAAAGGGATTTAGGTCCATTGGGATTGTGTGCAGTGGAATTGAACAGGAAGGTGTTTTATGTCCATTGGGATTGTGTACAGTGGGAGAGAAGTGGAAGGGGTTTTGATCCATTGAGATTGTGTACAGTGGGAGTGAACGGGAAGGGGTTTGGGTCCATTGGGATTGTGTACAGTCTGGGTGAACGGGGAGGGGTTTACGTCCTTTGGGAATGTGTACGGTGGGAGTGAAAGGTAAGGGGTTTGGGTCCAGTGGGATTGTGTACAGTGGGAGTGAATGGAAATCGTTTTGGGTCCATTTGGATTGTGTACAGTGGGAGTGACCGGGAAGGGTATTGGTTCCAATGGGATTTTGTACAGTGGGAGTGAACAGGAAGGGGTTTGGTCCATTGGGATTGTGTACATTGGGAGTGAACGGGAAGGGGTTTGGTTCCAATGGGATTGTGTACAGTGGGAGTGAACAGGAAGGGGTTTGTGGCAATTGGGAGTGTTGTACAGTTGGAGTGAACGGGAAGGGGTTTGTGTCCATTGGGATTGTGCACAGTGGGATGAACGGGAAGGGATTTGAAATTGGGATTGTGTACATTAGGAGTTAACGGGAAGGGATTTGTGTCCATTGGGATTTAGTACAGTGGGAGTGAACCGGAAGGGTTTTGGTTCCATTGTGATTTTTACAGTGGGAGTGAATGGGAAGGGAAATGTTTCCACGGGTATTGTGTACAGTGGGTGTGAATGGAAAGGGGTTTGTGTCCTTTGGTATTTTGCACAGTGTGAGTGAATGGGAAGGGGTTTGGTTCCATTGGGATTGTATACAGTGGGACTGAACGGGAAGGGGTTTGGGTCCATTGGCATTGTGCACAGTTGGAGTGAATGGGAAGGGGTGTGGGTCCATTGGGATTGTGTATAGTGGGAGTGAACGGAAAGTGGATTTGTTCCATTGGGATTGTGTACATTGGGAGTGAACAGGAAGGGGTTTGTGTCCATTGGGATTGTGTACAGTTGGAGTGAACGGAAAGTGCTTTGGGTATATTGGGATTGTGTACAGTGGCAGTGAACGGGAACAGGTTTGGGACCTTTGGGAATGTGTACAGTGTGAGTGAAGAGGAAGGGGTAAGGTTCTATTGGGATTGTGTACAGTGGGAGTGAACGGGAAGGGGTAAGGTTCCATTGGGATTGTGTACAGTGGGAGAGAAAGGTAAAGGGTTTGGTTCCATTCCGATTGTGTACAGTGGGAGAAAAGGGGAAGGGGTTTGGGTCCATTGGAATTGTGTACAGTGGTATAAACAGGAAAAGACTTGAAATTGGTATTGTGTACATTGGGAGTGATCGGGAAGGGATTTGTACCAATTGGGATTGAGTGCAGTGGGAGTGAACGGGAAGGTTTTGGTTCCTTTGGGATTTTATACAGTGGGAGTGAATGGGAAGGGAAATGTTTCCATGGGTATTGTGTACAGTGGGAGTGACTGGAAAGGGGTGTGTGTCCTTTGGGATTTTGTACAGTGGGAGTGAATGGGAAGGTTATTGGTTGCATTGGGATTGTGTACAGTGGGAGTGAACGGAAAGGGATTTAGGTCCATTGGGATTGTGTGCAGTGGAATTGAACGGGAAGGGGTTTTATGTCCATTGGGATTTTGTACAGTAGGAGAGAAGTGGAAGGGGTTTTGGTCCATTGAGATTGTGTACAGTGGGAGCGAACGGGAAGGGGTTTGGGTCCATTGGGATTGTGTACAGTCTGGGTGAACGGGGAGGGGTTTACATCCTTTGGGAATGTGTACGGTGGGAGTGAAAGGTAAGGGGTTTGGGTCCATTGGGATTGTGTACAGGTGGAGTGAATGGAAATCGGTTTGGGTCCATTTGGATTGTGTGCAGTGGGAGTGACCGGGAAGGGTATTGGTTCCAATGGGATTTTGTACAGTGGGAGTGAACAGGAAGGGGTTTGGTCCATTGGGATTGTGTACATTGGGTGTGAACAGGAAGGGGTTTGGTTCCATTGGGATTGTGTACAGTGGGAGTGAACAGGAAGGGGTTTGGGTCCATTGGGATTGTGTACAGTGGGAGTGAACAGGAAGGTGTTTGGGTCCATTTGGATTGTGTACAGTGGGAGTGAACAGGAAGGGGTTTGTGGCAATTGGGAGTGTTGTACAGTTGGAGTGAACGGGAAGGGGTTTGGGTCCATTCGGATTGTGTACAGTGGGAGTTAACGGGAACAGGTTTGGGTCCATTGGGATTGTGTACAGTGGGAGTGAAAGGGAAGGGGTTAGGTTCCGTTAGGATTGTGTACAGTGGGAGTGAAAGGGAAGTGTTTGGGTCCATTGGGATTGTGTACAGTGGGAGTGAAAGGGAAGGGGTTAGGTTCCATTAGGATTGTGTACAGTGGGAGTGAAAGGGAAGTGTTTGGGTCCATTGGGATTGTGTACAGTGGGAGTGAAGGCGAAGGGGTTTGGGTCCATTGGGATTGTGTACGGTGGCAGTGAACGGGAAGGGGTTTGGGTCCATTCGGATTGTGTACGGTGGCAGTGAACGGGAAGGGGTTTGGGTCCATTGGAATTGTGTACAGTGGTAGTGAATGGGAAGGGAAATGTTTCCATGGGTATTGTGTACAGTGGGAGTGAATGGAAAAAGGTTTGTGTTCTTTGGGATTGTGTACAGTGGGAGTGAATGGGAAGGGGTTTGGTTCCATGGGGATTGTGTACAGTGGGAGTGAACGGAAAGGGGTTTAGGTCCATTGGCATTGTGTACAGTGGGAGTGAATGGGAAGGGGTGTGGGTCCATTGGGATTGTGTACAGTGGGATCAACGGGAAGAGATTTGAAATTGGGATTGTGTACATTTAGAATTAACGGGAAGGGACTTGTGTCGATTGGGATTGAGTACAGTGGGAGTCAACCGGAAGGGTTTTGGTTCCATTGGGATAGTGTACAGTGGGAGTGAATGGGAAGGGAAATGTTTCCATGGGTATTGTGTACAGTGGGAGTGAATGGAAAGGTGTTTGTGTACAGTGGGAGTGAAAGGTAAAGGGTTTGGTTCCATTTTGGATTGTGTGCAGTGGGAGTGAAGGGGAAGGGGTTTGGGTCAATTGGAATTGTATACAGTGGGAGTGAATGGCAAGGGAAATGTTTCCATGGGTATTGTGTACAGTGGGAGTGACTGGAAAGGGGTTTGTGTCCTTTGGGATTTTGTACAGTGGGAGTGAATGGGAAGGGGTTTGGTTCCATTGGGATTGTGTACAGTGGGAGTGAACGGGAAGGGATTTAGGTCCATTGGGATTGTGTGCAGTGGAATTGAACGGGAAGGGGTTTTATGTCCATTGGAATTTTGTAGAGTGGGAGTGATATGGAAGGGGGTTTTGTCCATTGAGATTGTGTACAGAGGGAGTGAACGGGAAGGGGTTTGGGTCCATTGGGATTGTGCACAGTCTGAGTGAACGGGGAGGGGTTTATTTCCTTTGGGAATGTTTACGGTGGGAGTGAAAGGTAAGGGGTTTGGGTCCATTGGAATTGTGTACAGTGGGATTGAATGGGAAGGGTTTGGGTTCCATTGGGATTGTGCACAATGGGCGTGAAAGGGAAGGGGTTTGTGTCCATTGGGATTGTGTACAGTGGGATAAACGGGAAGGGATTTGAAATTGGGATTGTGTACATTAGGAGTTAACGGGAAGGGATTTGTGTCGATTGGGATTGAGTACATTGGGATTGAACCGGAAGGGTTTTGGTTCCATTGGGATTGTGTACACTGGAAGTGAATGGGAAGGGAAATGTTTCCATGGGTATTGTGTACAGTGAGAGTGAATGGAAAGGGGTTTGTGTCCTTTGGGATTTTGTACAGTGGGAGTGAATGGGAAGGGGTTTGGGACATTGCGATTGTGTACAGTGGGAGTGAATGGAAAGGGGTTTGGGACCATTGGATTGTGTACAGTGGGAGTGACCGGGAAGGGTATTGGTTCCATTGGCATTTTGTACAGTGGGAGTGAACACGAAGGCGTTTGGTCCATTGGGATTGTGTACATTGGGAGTGAACGGGAAAGGGTTTGGTTCCATTGTGATTGTGTACAGTGGGAGTGAACAGCAAGGGGTTTGTGGCAATTGGGAGTGTTGTACAGTTGGAGTGAACGGGAAGGGGTTTGGGTACATTGGGACTGTGTACAGTGGGAGTGAACGGGAACAGGTTTGGGTCCATTGGGATTGTGTATAGTGGGAGTGAAAGGGAAGGGGTTAGGTTCCATTGGGATTGTGTACAGTGGGAGTGAACAGGAAGGGCATTGGAATTGTGTACAGTGGGAGTGAACGTAAGGGGTTTGGGTCCATTGGGATTGTGTACAGTGGGAGTGAAGCGGAAGGGGTTTGGGTCCATTGGGATTGTGTACTGTGGCAGTGAATGGGAAGGGTTTTGGGTCCATTGGAATGTTGTACAGTGATAGTGAATGGGAAGGGTTTTGGATCCATTGGGATTGTGCACAAAGTGAGTAAAAGGGGAGGGGTTTGTTTCCAGTGGGATTGTGTACAGTGGGATGAACGGGACGGGATTTGAAATTGGGATTGTGTACATGAGGAGTTAACGGGAAGGGATTTGTGTCGATTGGGATTGAGTACAGTGGGAGTGAACCGGAAGGGTTTTGGTTCCATTGGGATTGTGTACAGTGGGAGTGAATGAGAAGGGAAATGTTTTCATGGGTATTGTGTACAGTGGGTGTGAATGGAAAGAGGTTTGTGTCCTTTGGGATTTTTCACAGTGTGAGTGAATGGGAAGGGGTTTGGTTCCATTGGGATTGTATACAGTGGGAGTGAACGGGAAGGGGTTTGTGTCCATTGGCATTGTGTACAGTGGGAGTGAATGGGAAGGGGTGTGGGTCCATTGGGATTGTGTACAGTGGGAGTGAACGGGAAGGGGATTGGTTCCATTGGGATTGTGTACAGTGGGAGTGAACAGGAAGGGGTTTGGGTATATAGGGATTGTGTACAGTGGCAGTGAACGGGAACAGGTTTGGGACCTTTGGGAATGTGTACAGTGTGAGTAAATGGGAAGGGGTTAGGTTCTATTGGGATTATGTACAGTGGGAGTGAACGGGAAGGGGTTTGGTTCCATTGGGATTGTGTACAGTGGGAATGAAAGGTAAAGGGTTTGGTTCCATTGGGATTGTGTACAGTGGGAGTAAAGGGGAATGGGTTTGGGTCCGTTGTAATTGTGTACAGTGGGATTGAATGGGAAGGGGTTGGGTTCCATTGGGATTGTGCACAATGGGATTGAAAGGGAACAGGTTTGTGTCCATTCATATTGTGTACAGTGGGATAAACGGGAAGGGATTTGAAATTGGGATTTTGTACATTAGGAATTAACGGGAAGGGATTTGTGTCGATTGGGATTGAGTACTGTGGGATTGAACCGGAAGGGTTTTGGTTCCATTGTGATTGTGTACAGTGGGGGTGAACGGGAAGGGATTTCGGTCCATTGGGATTGTGTGCAGTGGAATTGAACGGGAAGGGGATTTATGTCTATTGGGTTTTGTACAGTGGGAGTGAAGGGGAAGGGGTTTTTGGTCCATTGAGATTGTGTACAGTGGGAGTGAATGGGAAGGGGTGTGGGTCCATTGGGATTGTGTACAGTCTGGGTGAATGGGGAGGGGTTTACGTCCATTGGGAATGTGTACGGTGGGAGTGAAAGGTAAGGGGTTTGGGTCCAGTGGGATTGTGTACAGTGGGAGTGAATGGAAAGTGCTTTGGGTATATTGGGATTGTGTACAGTGGCAGTGAACGGGAACAGGTTTGGGACCTTTGGGAATGTGTACAGTGTGAGTGAAGAGGAAGGGGTAAGGTTCTATTGGGATTGTGTACAGTGGGAGTGAACGGGAAGGGGTAAGGTTCCATTGGGATTGTGTACAGTGGGAGAGAAAGGTAAAGGGTTTGGTTCCATTCCGATTGTGTACAGTGGGAGAAAAGGGGAAGGGGTTTGGGTCCATTGTGATTGTGTACATTGGGAGTGAAAGGGAAGGGGTTTGTGTCCATTGGAATTGTGTACAGTGGTATAAACGGGAAAAGACTTGAAATTGGTATTGTGTACATTGGGAGTGATCGGGAAGGGATTTGTACCAATTGGGATTGAGTGCAGTGGGAGTGAACGGGAAGGTTTTGGTTCCTTTGGGATTTTATACAGTGGGAGTGAATGGGAAGGGAAATGTTTCCATGGGTATTGTGTACAGTGGGAGTGACTGGAAAGGGGTGTGTGTCCTTTGGGATTTTGTACAGTGGGAGTGAATGGGAAGGTTATTGGTTGCATTGGGATTGTGTACAGTGGGAGTGAACGGAAAGGGATTTAGGTCCATTGGGATTGTGTGCAGTGGAATTGAACGGGAAGGGGTTTTATGTCCATTGGGATTTTGTACAGTAGGAGAGAAGTGGAAGGGGTTTTGGTCCATTGAGATTGTGTACAGTGGGAGCGAACGGGAAGGGGTTTGGGTCCATTGGGATTGTGTACAGTTTGGGTGAACGGGGAGGGGTTTACATCCTTTTGGAATGTGTACGGTGGGAGTGAAAGGTAAGGGGTTTGGGTCCATTGGGATTGTGTACAGGTGGAGTGAATGGAAATCGGTTTGGGTCCATTTGGATTGTGTGCAGTGGGAGTGACCGGGAAGGGTATTGGTTCCAATGGGATTTTGTACAGTGGGAGTGAACAGGAAGGAGTTTGGTCCATTGGGATTGTGTACATTGGGTGTGAACAGGAAGGGGTTTGGTTCCATTGGGATTGTGTACAGTGGGAGTGAACAGGAAGGGGTTTGGGTCCATTATGTTACTGTGGGAGTGAACCAGGGAAGGGTTGGTCCATTGGATTGTTGTACATTTGGGTGTGAACAGGAAGGTTTGGGTTTCCATTTGGGAATTGTGTACAGTGGGAGTGACAGGGAAGGGGTTTGGGTCAATGGGATTGTGTACAGTGGAGTGAACAGGAAGTGTTTGGGTCCATTTGGATTGTGTACAGTGGGAAATGTGAACAGGAAGGTATTTGGGCAATGGGAGTGTTGTACAGTTGGAGTGAAGGGAAGGGGTTTTGGGTCCATTGGGATTGAAGTAACCGTGGAGTACTGAACGGGACGGGATTCTGGGTCCATTGGGATTGTGTACAGTGGAGTGAAAGGGAAGGATTGGTTCCATTAGGATTGTGTACAGTGGGAGTGAAAGGGAAGTGTTTGGGTCCATTGGGATTGTGTACAGTGGGAGTGAAAGGGAAGGGGTTAGGTTCCATTAGGATTGTGTACAGTGGGAGTGAAAGGGAAGTGTTTGGGTCCATTGGGATTGTGCACAGTGGGTTTGAACGGGAAGGGGTTTGGCTCAGTTGGGATTGAGTACAGTGGGACTGAAAGGGAATTTGTTTGGGACCATTGGGATTGTGTACAGTGGGAGAGAAAGGGAAGGGGTTTTTGTCCATTGGGATTGTATCCAGTGGGAGTGAACGGGAAGGGGCTTGGGTCCATTGGCATTGTGTACAGTGGGAGTGAAAGGGTATGGGTGTGGGTTCATTGGGATTGTGTACGGTGGGAGTGAATGGGAAGGGGTTTGGGTCCATTGGGATTGTGTACAGTGGCAGTGAACGGGAACAGGTTTGTGTCCTTTGGGATTGTGTACAGTGGGAGTGAATGGGAAGGGGTTATGTTCTATTTGAATTTTGTACAGTGGGAGTGAACGGGAAGGGGTTTGGTTCCATTGGGATTGTGTACAGTGGGAGTGAAAGGTAAAGGGTTTTGTTCCAAAGGGATTGTGTACAGTGGGAGAGAAGGGGAAGGGGTTTGGGTCCATTGGAATTGTGTACATTGGGAGTGAATGGGAAGGGGTTTGGTTCCATTGGGATTGTGCACAATGGGAGTGAAAGGGAAGGGGTTTGTGTCCATTGGGATTGTGTACAGTGGGATAAACGGGAAAGGACTTGAAATTGGTATTGTGTACATTGGGAGTGATCGGGAAGGGATTTGTACCTATTCGGATTGAGTGCAGTGGGAGTGAACGGGAGGGGTTTTGGTTCCATTGGGATTTTATACAGTGGGAGTGAAAGGGAAGGGAAATGTTTCCATGGGTATTGTGTACAGTGTGAGTGACTGGAAAGGGGTTTGTGTCCTTTCGGATTTTGTACAGTGGGAGTGAATGGGAAGGTTTTTGGTTCCATTGGGATTGTGTACAGTGGGAGTGAACGGAAAGGGATTTAGGTCCATTGGGATTGTGTGCAGTGGAATTGAACGGGAAGGGGTTTTATGTCCATTGGGATTTTGTACAGTGGGAGAGAAGTGGAAGGGGTTTTGGTCCATTGGGATTGTGTACATTGGGTGTGAACAGGAAGGGGTTTGGTTCCATTGGGATTGTGTACAGTGGGAGTGAACAGGAAGGGGTTTGGGTCCATTGGGATTGTGTACAGTGGGAGTGAACAGGAAGGTGTTTGGGTCCATTTGGATTGTGTACAGTGGGAGTGAACAGGAAGGGGTTTGTGGCAATTGGGAGTGTTGTACAGTTGGAGTGAACGGGAAGGGGTTTGGGTCCATTCGGATTGTGTACAGTGGGAGTTAACGGGAACAGGTTTGGGTCCATTGGGATTGTGTACAGTGGGAGTGAAAGGGAAGGGGTTAGGTTCCGTTAGGATTGTGTACAGTGGGAGTGAAAGGGAAGTGTTTGGGTCCATTGGGATTGTGTACAGTGGGAGTGAAAGGGAAGGGGTTAGGTTCCATTAGGATTGTGTACAGTGGGAGTGAAAGGGAAGTGTTTGGGTCCATTGGGATTGTGTACAGTGGGAGTGAAGGCGAAGGGGTTTGGGTCCATTGGGATTGTGTACGGTGGCAGTGAACGGGAAGGGGTTTGGGTCCATTCGGATTGTGTACGGTGGCAGTGAACGGGAAGGGGTTTGGGTCCATTGGAATTGTGTACAGTGGTAGTGAATGGGAAGGGAAATGTTTCCATGGGTATTGTGTACAGTGGGAGTGAATGGAAAAAGGTTTGTGTTCTTTGGGATTGTGTACAGTGGGAGTGAATGGGAAGGGGTTTGGTTCCATGGGGATTGTGTACAGTGGGAGTGAACGGAAAGGGGTTTAGGTCCATTGGCATTGTGTACAGTGGGAGTGAATGGGAAGGGGTGTGGGTCCATTGGGATTGTGTACAGTGGGATCAACGGGAAGAGATTTGAAATTGGGATTGTGTACATTAGGAATTAACGGGAAGGGATTTGTGTCGATTGGGATTGAGTACAGTGGGAGTCAACCGGAAGGGTTTTGGTTCCATTGGGATAGTGTACAGTGGGAGTGAATGGGAAGGGAAATGTTTCCATGGGTATTGTGTACAGTGGGAGTGAATGGAAAGGTGTTTGTGTACAGTGGGAGTGAAAGGTAAAGGGTTTGGTTCCATTTTGGATTGTGTGCAGTGGGAGTGAAGGGGAAGGGGTTTGGGTCAATTGGAATTGTATACAGTGGGAGTGAATGGCAAGGGAAATGTTTCCATGGGTATTGTGTACAGTGGGAGTGACTGGAAAGGGGTTTGTGTCCTTTGGGATTTTGTACAGTGGGAGTGAATGGGAAGGGGTTTGGTTCCATTGGGATTGTGTACAGTGGGAGTGAACGGGAAGGGATTTAGGTCCATTGGGATTGTGTGCAGTGGAATTGAACGGGAAGGGGTTTTATGTCCATTGGAATTTTGTAGAGTGGGAGTGATATGGAAGGGGGTTTTGTCCATTGAGATTGTGTACAGAGGGAGTGAACGGGAAGGGGTTTGGGTCCATTGGGATTGTGCACAGTCTGAGTGAACGGGGAGGGGTTTATTTCCTTTGGGAATGTTTACGGTGGGAGTGAAAGGTAAGGGGTTTGGGTCCATTGGAATTGTGTACAGTGGGATTGAATGGGAAGGGTTTGGGTTCCATTGGGATTGTGCACAATGGGCGTGAAAGGGAAGGGGTTTGTGTCCATTGGGATTGTGTACAGTGGGATAAACGGGAAGGGATTTGAAATTGGGATTGTGTACATTAGGAGTTAATGGGAAGGGATTTGTGTCGATTGGGATTGAGTACATTGGGATTGAACCGGAAGGGTTTTGGTTCCATTGGGATTGTGTACACTGGAAGTGAATGGGAAGGGAAATGTTTCCATGGGTATTGTGTACAGTGAGAGTGAATGGAAAGGGGTTTGTGTCCTTTGGGATTTTGTACAGTGGGAGTGAATGGGAAGGGGTTTGGGACATTGCGATTGTGTACAGTGGGAGTGAATGGAAAGGGGTTTGGGACCATTGGATTGTGTACAGTGGGAGTGACCGGGAAGGGTATTGGTTCCATTGGCATTTTGTACAGTGGGAGTGAACACGAAGGCGTTTGGTCCATTGGGATTGTGTACATTGGGAGTGAACGGGAAAGGGTTTGGTTCCATTGTGATTGTGTACAGTGGGAGTGAACAGCAAGGGGTTTGTGGCAATTGGGAGTGTTGTACAGTTGGAGTGAACGGGAAGGGGTTTGGGTACATTGGGACTGTGTACAGTGGGAGTGAACGGGAACAGGTTTGGGTCCATTGGGATTGTGTATAGTGGGAGTGAAAGGGAAGGGGTTAGGTTCCATTGGGATTGTGTACAGTGGGAGTGAACAGGAAGGGCATTGGAATTGTGTACAGTGGGAGTGAACGTAAGGGTTTTGGGTCCATTGGGATTGTGTACAGTGGGAGTGAAGCGGAAGGGGTTTGGGTCCATTGGGATTGTGTACTGTGGCAGTGAATGGGAAGGGCTTTGGGTCCATTGGAATGTTGTACAGTGGTAGTGAATGGGAAGGGTTTTGGATCCATTGGGATTGTGCACAAAGTGAGTAAAAGGGGAGGGGTTTGTTTCCAGTGGGATTGTGTACAGTGGGATGAACGGGAAGGGATTTGAAATTGGGATTGTGTACATGAGGAGTTAACGGGAAGGGATTTGTGTCGATTGGGATTGAGTACAGTGGGAGTGAACCGGAAGGGTTTTGGTTCCATTGGGATTGTGTACAGTGGGAGTGAATGAGAAGGGAAATGTTTTCATGGGTATTGTGTACAGTGGGTGTGAATGGAAAGAGGTTTGTGTCCTTTGGGATTTTTCACAGTGTGAGTGAATGGGAAGGGGTTTGGTTCCATTGGGATTGTATACAGTGGGAGTGAACGGGAAGGGGTTTGTGTCCATTGGCATTGTGTACAGTGGGAGTGAATGGGAAGGGGTGTGGGTCCATTGGGATTGTGTACAGTGGGAGTGAACGGGAAGGGGATTGGTTCCATTGGGATTGTGTACAGTGGGAGTGAACAGGAAGGGGTTTGGGTATATAGGGATTGTGTACAGTGGCAGTGAACGGGAACAGGTTTGGGACCTTTGGGAATGTGTACAGTGTGAGTAAATGGGAAGGGGTTAGGTTCTATTGGGATTATGTACAGTGGGAGTGAACGGGAAGGGGTTTGGTTCCATTGGGATTGTGTACAGTGGGAATGAAAGGTAAAGGGTTTGGTTCCATTGGGATTGTGTACAGTGGGAGTGAAAGGTAAAGGGTTTTGTTCCATTGGGATTGTGTACAGTGGGAGAGAAGGGGAAGGGGTTTGGGTCCATTGGAATTGTGTACATTGGGAGTGAATGGGAAGGGGTTTGGTTCCATTGGGATTGTGCACAATGGGAGTGAAAGGGAAGGGGTTTGTGTCCATTGGGATTGTGTACAGTGGGATAAACGGGAAAGGACTTGAAATTGGTATTGTGTACATTGGGAGTGATCGGGAAGGGATTTGTACCTATTCGGATTGAGTGCAGTGGGAGTGAACGGGAGGGGTTTTGGTTCCATTGGGATTTTATACAGTGGGAGTGAAAGGGAAGGGAAATGTTTCCATGGGTATTGTGTACAGTGGGAGTGACTGGAAAGGGGTTTGTGTCCTTTGGGATTTTGTACAGTGGGAGTGAATGGGAAGGTTTTTGGTTCCATTGGGATTGTGTACAGTGGGAGTGAACGGAAAGGGATTTAGGTCCATTGGGATTGTGTGCAGTGGAATTGAACGGGAAGGGGTTTTATGTCCATTGGGATTTTGTACAGTGGGAGAGAAGTGGAAGGGGTTTTGGTCCATTGGGATTGTGTACATTGGGTGTGAACAGGAAGGGGTTTGGTTCCATTGGGATTGTATACAGTGGGAGTGAACAGGAAGGTGTTTGGGTCCATTGGGATTGTGTACAGTGGGAGTGAACAGGAAGGTGTTTGGGTCCATTGGGATTGTGTACAGGGGGAGTGAACAGGAAGGGGTTTGTGGCAATTGGGAGTGTTGTACAGTTGGAGTGAACGGGAAGGGGTTTGGGTCCATTCGGATTGTGTACAGTGGGAGTTAACGGGAACAGGTTTGGGTCCATTGGGATTGTGTACAGTGGGAGTGAAAGGGAAGGGGTTAGGTTCCATTAGGATTGTGTACAGTGGGAGTGAAAGGGAAGTGTTTGGGTCCATTGGGATTGTTTACAGTGGGAGTGAAAGGGAAGGGGTTAGGTTCCATTAGGATTGTGTACAGTGGGAGTGAAAGGGAAGTGTTTGGGTCCATTGGGATTGTGTACAGTGGGAGTGAAGGCGAAGGGGTTTGGGTCCATTGGGATTGTGTACGGTGGCAGTGAACGGTAAGGGGTTTGGGTCCATTCGGATTGTGTACGGTGGCAGTGCACGGGAAGGGGTTTGGGTCCATTGGGATTGTGCACAGTGGGTTTGAACGGGAAGGGGTTTGGCTCAGTTGGGATTGAGTACAGTGGGACTGAAAGGGAATTTGTTTGGGACCATTGGGATTGTGTACAGTGGGAGAGAAAGGGAAGGGGATTTTGTCCATTGGGATTGTATCCAGTGGGAGTGAACGGGAAGGGGCTTGGGTCCATTGGCATTGTGTACAGTGGGAGTGAAAGGGTATGGGTGTGGGTTCATTGGGATTGTGTACGGTGGGAGTGAATGGGAAGGGGTTTGGGTCCATTGGGATTGTGTACAGTGGCAGTGAACGGGAACAGGTTTGTGTCCTTTGGGATTGTGTACAGTGGGAGTGAATGGGAAGGGGTTATGTTCTATTTGGATTTTGTACAGTGGGAGTGAACGGGAAGGGGTTTGGTTCCATTGGGATTGTGTACAGTGGGAGTGAAAGGTAAAGGGTTTTGTTCCATTGGGATTGTGTACAGTGGGAGAGAAGGGGAAGGGGTTTGGGTCCATTGGAATTGTGTACATTGGGAGTGAATGGGAAGGGGTTTGGGTCCATTGGGATTGTGTACAGTGGCAGTGAACGGGAACAGGTTTGTGTCCTTTGGGATTGTGTACAGTGGGAGTGAACGGGAAGGGGTTTGGTTCCATTGGGATTGTGTACAGTGGGAGTGAAAGGTAAAGGGTTTTGTTCCAAAGGGATTGTGTACAGTGGGAGAGAAGGGGAAGGGGTTTGGGTCCATTGGAATTGTGTACATTGGGAGTGAATGGGAAGGGGTTTGGTTCCATTGGGATTGTGCACAATGGGAGTGAAAGGGAAGGGGTTTGTGTCCATTGGGATTGTGTACAGTGGGATAAACGGGAAAGGACTTGAAATTGGTATTGTGTACATTGGGAGTGATCGGGAAGGGATTTGTACCTATTCGGATTGAGTGCAGTGGGAGTGAACGGGAGGGGTTTTGGTTCCATTGGGATTTTATACAGTGGGAGTGAAAGGGAAGGGAAATGTTTCCATGGGTATTGTGTACAGTGTGAGTGACTGGAAAGGGGTTTGTGTCCTTTGGGATTTTGTACAGTGGGAGTGAATGGGAAGGTTTTTGGTTCCATTGGGATTGTGTACAGTGGGAGTGAACGGAAAGGGATTTAGGTCCATTGGGATTGTGTGCAGTGGAATTGAACGGGAAGGGGTTTTATGTCCATTGGGATTTTGTACAGTGGGAGAGAAGTGGAAGGGGTTTTGGTCCATTGGGATTGTGTACATTGGGTGTGAACAGGAAGGGGTTTGGTTCCATTGGGATTGTGTACAGTGGGAGTGAACAGGAAGGGGTTTGGGTCCATTGGGATTGTGTACAGTGGGAGTGAACAGGAAGGTGTTTGGGTCCATTTGGATTGTGTACAGTGGGAGTGAACAGGAAGTGGTTTGTGGCAATTGGGAGTGTTGTACAGTTGGAGTGAACGGGAAGGGGTTTGGGTCCATTCGGATTGTGTACAGTGGGAGTTAACGGGAACAGGTTTGGGTCCATTCGGATTGTGTACAGTGGGAGTGAAAGGGAAGGGGTTAGGTTCCATTAGGATTGTGTACAGTGGGAGTGAAAGGGAAGTGTTTGGGTCCATTGGGATTGTGTACAGTGGGAGTGAAAGGGAAGGGGTTAGGTTCCATTAGGATTGTGTACAGTGGGAGTGAAAGGGAAGTGTTTGGGTCCATTGGGATTGTGTACAGTGGGAGTGAAGGCGAAGGGGTTTGGGTCCATTGGGATTGTGTACGGTGGCAGTGAACGAGAAGGGGTTTGGGTCCATTCGGATTGTGTACGGTGGCAGTGAACGGGAAGGGGTTTGGGTCCATTGGAATTGTGTACAGTGGTAGTGAATGGGAAGGGAAATGTTTCCATGGGTATTGTGTACAGTGGGAGTGAATGGAAAAAGGTTTGTGTTCTTTGGGATTGTGTACAGTGGGAGTGAATGGGAAGGGGTTTGGTTCCATGGGGATTGTGTACAGTGGGAGTGAACGGAAAGGGGTTTAGGTCCATTGGCATTGTGTACAGTGGGAGTGAATGGGAAGGGGTGTGGGTCCATTGGGATTGTGTACAGTGGGATCAACGGGAAGAGATTTGAAATTGGGATTGTGTACATTAGGAATTAACGGGAAGGGATTTGTGTCGATTGGGATTGAGTACAGTGGGAGTCAACCGGAAGGGTTTTGGTTCCATTGGGATAGTGTACAGTGGGAGTGAATGGGAAGGGAAATGTTTCCATGGGTATTGTTTACAGTGGGAGTGAATGGAAAGGTGTTTGTGTACAGTGGGAGTGAAAGGTAAAGGGTTTGGTTCCATTTTGGATTGTGTGCAGTGGGAGTGAAGGGGAAGGGGTTTGGGTCAATTGGAATTGTATACAGTGGGAGTGAATGGCAAGGGAAATGTTTCCATGGGTATTGTGTACAGTGGGAGTGACTGGAAAGGGGTTTGTGTCCTTTGGGATTTTGTACAGTGGGAGTGAATGGGAAGGGGTTTGGTTCCATGGGATTGTGTACAGTGGGAGTGAACGGGAAGGGATTTAGGTCCATTGGGATTGTGTGCAGTGGAATTGAACGGGAAGGGGTTTTATGTCCATTGGAATTTTGTAGAGTGGGAGTGATATGGAAGGGGGTTTTGTCCATTGAGATTGTGTACAGAGGGAGTGAACGGGAAGGGGTTTGGGTCCATTGGGATTGTGCACAGTCAGAGTGAACGGGGAGGGGTTTATTTCATTTGGGAATGTTTACGGTGGGAGTGAAAGGTAAGGGGTTTGGGTCCATTGGAATTGTGTACAGTGGGATTGAATGGGAAGGGTTTGGGTTCCATTGGGATTGTGCACAATGGGCGTGAAAGGGAAGGGGTTTGTGTCCATTGGGATTGTGTACAGTGGGATAAACGGGAAGGGATTTGAAATTGGGATTGTGTACATTAGGAGTTAACGGGAAGGGATTTGTGTCGATTGGGATTGAGTACATTGGGATTGAACCGGAAGGGTTTTGGTTCCATTGGGATTGTGTACACTGGAAGTGAATGGGAAGGGAAATGTTTCCATGGGTATTGTGTACAGTGAGAGTGAATGGAAAGGGGTTTGTGTCCTTTGGGATTGTGTACAGTGGGAGTGAATGGGAAGGGGTTTGGGACATTGCGATTGTGTACAGTGGGAGTGAATGGAAAGGGGTTTGGGACCATTGGATTGTGTACAGTGGGAGTGACCGGGAAGGGTATTGGTTCCATTCGCATTTTGTACAGTGGGAGTGAACACGAAGGCGTTTGGTCCATTGGGATTGTGTACATTGGGAGTGAACGGGAAAGGGTTTGGTTCCATTGTGATTGTGTACAGTGGGAGTGAACAGCAAGGGGTTTGTGGCAATTGGGAGTGTTGTACAGTTGGAGTGAACGGGAAGGGGTTTGGGTACATTGGGACTGTGTACAGTGGGAGTGAACGGGAACAGGTTTGGGTCCATTGGGATTGTGTATAGTGGGAGTGAAAGGGAAGGGGTTAGGTTCCATTGGGATTGTGTACAGTGGGAGTGAACAGGAAGGGCATTTGAATTGTGTACAGTGGGAGTGAACGTAAGGGTTTTGGGTCCATTGGGATTGTGTACAGTGGGAGTGAAGCGGAAGGGGTTTGGGTCCATTGGGATTGTGTACTGTGGCAGTGAATGGGAAGGGCTTTGGGTCCATTGGAATGTTGTACAGTGGTAGTGAATGGGAAGGGTTTTGGATCCATTGGGATTGTGCACAAAGTGAGTAAAAGGGGAGGGGTTTGTTTCCAGTGGGATTGTGTACAGTGGGATGAACGGGAAGGGTTTTGAAATTGGGATTGTGTACATGAGGAGTTAACGGGAAGGGATTTGTGTCGATTGGGATTGAGTACAGTGGGAGTGAACCGGAAGGGTTTTGGTTCCATTGGGATTGTGTACAGTGGGAGTGAATGAGAAGGGAAATGTTTTCATGGGTATTGTGTACAGTGGGTGTGAATGGAAAGAGGTTTGTGTCCTTTGGGATTTTTCACAGTGTGAGTGAATGGAAGGTGTTTGGTTCCATTGGGATTGTGTACGGTGGGAATTAACGGTTATAGGTTTGCGTCCATTGGCATTGTGTACAGTGGGAGTGAATGGGAAGGGGTGTGGGTCCATTGGGATTGTGTACAGTGGGAGTGAACGGGAAGGGGATTGGTTCCATTGGGATTGTGTACAGTGGGAGTGAACAGGAAGGGGTTTGGGTATATAGGGATTGTGTACAGTGGCAGTGAACGGGAACAGGTTTGGGACCTTTGGGAATGTGTACAGTGTGAGTAAATGGGAAGGGGTTAGGTTCTATTGGGATTATGTACAGTGGGAGTGAACGGGAAGGGGTTTGGTTCCATTGGGATTGTGTACAGTGGGAATGAAAGGTAAAGGGTTTAGTTCCATTGGGATTGTGTACAGTGGGAGTAAAGGGGAATGGGTTTGGGTCCATTGTAATTGTGTACAGTGGGATTGAATGGGAAGGGGTTGGGTTCCATTGGGATTGTGCACAATGGGATTGAAAGGGAACAGGTTTGTGTCCATTCATATTGTGTACAGTGGGATAAACGGGAAGGGATTTGAAATTGGGATTTTGTACATTAGGAATTAACGGGAAGGGATTTGTGTCGATTGGGATTGAGTACTGTGGGATTGAACCGGAAGGGTTTTGGTTCCATTGTGATTGTGTACAGTGGGGGTGAACGGGAAGGGATTTCGGTCCATTGGGATTTTGTGCAGTGGAATTGAACAGGAAGGGGATTTATGTCCATTGGGTTTTGTACAGTGGGAGTGAAGGGGAAGGGGTTTTTGGTCCATTGAGATTGTGTACAGTGGGAGTGAACGGGAAGGGGTTTGGGTCCATTGGGATTGTGTACAGTCTGGGTGAATGGGGAGGGGTTTACGTCCATTGGGAATGTGTACGGTGGGAGTGAAAGGTAAGGGGTTTGGGTCCAGTGGGATTGTGTACAGTGGGAGTGAATGGAAATCGGTTTGGGTCCATTTGGATTGTGTGCAGTGGGAGTGACCGGGAAGGGTACTGGTTCCAATGGGATTTTGTACAGTGGGAGTGAACAGGAAGGGGTTTGGTCCATTGGGATTGTGTACATTGGGTGTGAACAGGAAGGGGTTTGGTTCCATTGGGATTGTGTACAGTGGGAGTGAACAGGAAGGGGTTTGGGTCCATTGGGATTGTGTACAGTGGGAGTGAACAGGAAGGTGTTTGGGTCCATTGGGATTGTGTACAGTGGGAGTGAACAGGAAGGTGTTTGGGTCCATTGGGATTGTGTACAGTGGGAGTGAACAGGAAGGGGTTTGTGGCAATTGGGAGTGTTGTACAGTTGGAGTGAACGGGAAGGGGTTTGGGTCCATTCGGATTGTGTACAGTGGGAGTTAACGGGAACAGGTTTGGGTCCATTGGGATTGTGTACAGTGGGAGTGAAAGGGAAGGGGTTAGGTTCCATTAGGATTGTGTACAGTGGGAGTGAAAGGGAAGTGTTTGGGTCCATTGGGATTGTGTACAGTGGGAGTGAAAGGGAAGGGGTTAGGTTCCATTAGGATTGTGTACAGTGGGAGTGAAAGGGAAGTGTTTGGGTCCATTGGGATTGTGTACAGTGGGAGTGAAGGCGAAGGGGTTTGGGTCCATTGGGATTGTGTACGGTGGCAGTGAACGGTAAGGGGTTTGGGTCCATTCGGATTGTGTACGGTGGCAGTGAACGGGAAGGGGTTTGGGTCCATTGGGATTGTGCACAGTGGGTTTGAACGGGAAGGGGTTTGGCTCAGTTGGGATTGAGTACAGTGGGACTGAAAGGGAATTTGTTTGGGACCATTGGGATTGTGTACAGTGGGAGAGAAAGGGAAGGGGTTTTTGTCCATTGGGATTGTATCCAGTGGGAGTGAACGGGAAGGGGCTTGGGTCCATTGGCATTGTGTACAGTGGGAGTGAAAGGGTATGGGTGTGGGTTCATTGGGATTGTGTACGGTGGGAGTGAATGGGAAGGGGTTTGGGTCCATTGGGATTGTGTACAGTGGCAGTGAACGGGAACAGGTTTGTGTCCTTTGGGATTGTGTACAGTGGGAGTGAATGGGAAGGGGTTATGTTCTATTTGGATTTTGTACAGTGGGAGTGAACGGGAAGGGGTTTGGTTCCATTGGGATTGTGTACAGTGGGAGTGAAAGGTAAAGGGTTTTGTTCCAAAGGGATTGTGTACAGTGGGAGAGAAGGGGAAGGGGTTTGGGTCCATTGGAATTGTGTACATTGGGAGTGAATGGGAAGGGGTTTGGTTCCATTGGGATTGTGCACAATGGGAGTGAAAGGGAAGGGGTTTGTGTCCATTGGGATTGTGTACAGTGGGATAAACGGGAAAGGACTTGAAATTGGTATTGTGTACATTGGGAGTGATCGGAAAGGGATTTGTACCTATTCGGATTGAGTGCAGTGGGAGTGAACGGGAGGGGTTTTGGTTCCATTGGGATTTTATACAGTGGGAGTGAAAGGGAAGGGAAATGTTTCCATGGGTATTGTGTACAGTGTGAGTGACTGGAAAGGGGTTTGTGTCCTTTGGGATTTTGTACAGTGGGAGTGAATGGGAAGGTTTTTGGTTCCATTGGGATTGTGTACAGTGGGAGTGAACGGAAAGGGATTTAGGTCCATTGGGATTGTGTGCAGTGGAATTGAACGGGAAGGGGTTTTATGTCCATTGGGATTTTGTACAGTGGGAGAGAAGTGGAAGGGGTTTTGGTCCATTGAGATTGTGTACAGTGGGAGTGAACGGGAAGGGGTTTGGGTCCATTGGGATTGTGTACAGTCTGGGTGAATGGGGAGGGGTTTACGTCCTTTGGGAATGTGTACGGTGGGAGTGAAAGGTAAGGGGTTTGCGTCCATTGGGATTGTGTACAGGTGGAGTGAACGGGAAGGGGCTATGGTCCATTGGGATTGTGTATAGTGGGAGTGAACAGGAAGGGGTTTGTGGCAATTGGGAGTGTTGTACAGTTGGAGTGAACGGGAAGGGGTTTGGGTACATTGGGATTGTGTACAGTGGGAGTGAAAGGGAAGGGGTTAGGTTCCATTGGGATTGTTGTACAGTTGGAGTGAAAGGGAAGTGTTTGGGTCCATTGGGATTGTGTACAGTGGGAGTGAAAGGGAAGGGGTTTCGTTCCATTGGGATTGTGTACAGTGGGAGTGAAGGGCAAGGGGTTTGGTTCCATTGGGATTGTGTATGGTGGGAGTGAATGGGAAGGGTTTTGGGTCCATTGGAATTGTGTACAGTGGTAGTGAATGGGAAGGGTTTTGGTTCCATTGGGATTGTGCACAATAGGAGTGAAAGGGAAGGGGTTTGTGTCCATTGGGATTGGGTACAGTGGGATGAACGGGAAGGGTGTTGAAATTGTGATTGTGTACATTAGGAGTTAACGGGAAGTGATTTGTGTCGATTGGGATTGAATACACTGGGAGTGAACGGGAAGGGTTTTGGTTCCATAGGGATTGTGTACAGTGTTAGTGAATGGGAAGGGAATTGTTTCCATGGGTATTGTGTACAGTGGGTGTGAATGGAAAGGGGTTTGTGTTTTTGGGGTTTTGCACAGTGTGAGTGAATTGGAAGGGGTTTGGTTCCATTGGGATTGTGTACAGTGGGATTGAATGGGAAGGGGTTTGTGTACATTGGGATTGTGTATAGTGGGATAAACGGGAAGGGATTTGGAATTGGGATTGTGTACAGTAGGAGTGAACGGGAAGGGATTTGTGTCCATTGGGATTGAATACAGTGGGAGTGAACGGGAAGGGTTTTGCTTCCATTGCGATTGTGTACAGTGGGAGGGAGTGGGAAGGGAAATGTTTCCATGGGTATTGTGTACAGTGGGGGTGAATGAAAAGGCGTTTGTGTCCTTTGGGATTCTTTACAGTGGAAGTGAACGGGAAGGGGTTCTTGTCCATTGGGATTGTGTACAGTAGAATTGAACGGGAAAGGGTTTGTGTCCATTGGGATTGTGTACAGTGGGAGTGAACGGGTAGGGGTTTGGGATTGGGGTTGTGTACAGTGGTAGTGAACGGGAAGGGGTTTCTGTCCATTGGGATTGTGTACAGTAGGTGTGAACGGTAAATGGTTTGTGTCCATTGGGATTGGGTACAGTGGGAATGAACTGGAAGGGTTTTGGGACCATTGGGATTGTGTACAGTGGGAGTGAACGGGAAGGGGTTTGGGTCCATTGGGAATGTGTACAGTGGGAGTGAACGAGATGGGCTTTGGGTCCATTGGGATTGTGTACAGTGAGAGTGAACAGGAAGGGGTTTGTGTCCATTGTGGATTGAGTACAGTGGGAGTGAACGGGAAGGGTTTTGCTACAATTTCGATTGTGTACAGTGGGAGGGAGTGGGAAGGGAAATGTTTCCATGGGTATTGTGTACAGTGGGGGTGAATGAAAAGGCGTTTGTGTCCATTGGGATTGTGTTCAGTGGGAGTGAACGGGAAGGGGTTTGGTTCCATTGGGATTGTCTACAGTGGGAGTGAGAGGGAAGGGGTTTGTAATTAGGATTGTGTACAGTGGGAGTGAACGAGTTGGAAATGGGTCCATTGGGATTGTGTACAGGTAGAGTGAACAGGAAGGGGTTTGTGTCCATTGGGATTGTGTACAGTGGGAGTGTACAGGAAGGGGTTTTTTGTTCTTTGGGATTGTGCACAGTTGGAGTGAATTCGAAGGGGTTTGGTTCCATTGGGGTTTTGTACAGTGGGAGTGAATGGGAAGGGGTTTGGGTCCATTGGGATTGTGTACAGTGGGAGTGAAAGGGAAAGGGTTTTTGTCCAATGGGATTGTGTTCAGTGAGAGTAAACGGGAAGTGGTTTGGGTCCATTGGGATTGTCTACAGTGGGAGTGAGAGGGAATTGGTTTGTAATTAGGATTGTGTACAGTTGGAGTGAACGGGAAGTGATTTGGATTTGGGATTGTTTACAGTAGGAGTGAACGGGAAGGGGTTTGTGTCCATTGGGTTTGTGAACACTGGGATTGAACGGGAAGTTGTTTGGTTCCATTGGGCTTGTGTACAGTGGGAGTGAACGGGAATGCGTTTGTGTCCATTCGGATATAGTACAGTGGGAGAGAACGGGAAGTGGTTTGTGCCCATTGGGATAGTGTACAGTGGGAGTGAGCGGGAAGGTTTTTGTGTCCATTGGGATTGCATATAGTGGCATTGAATTGGAATGTGTTTGCGTCCATTGGGATTGTGTACAGTAGGAGATAACGGGAAGCGAATTGTGTCCATTGGGATTGGAAACAATGGGAATGAACAGTAAGGAGTTTCGGTCCATTACGATTGTGTACAGTGGGAGTGAACAGGAAGGGGTTTGGGTCCATTGGGATTGTTTACAGTGGGAGTGAACAGGAAGGGCCTTGGGTCCATTGGGATTGTGTACGGTGGGAGTGAACAGGAAGGGGTTTGGTCCATTGAGATTGAGTACAGTAGGAGTGAACAGGAAGGTGTTTGCATCCATTTGGTTTGTGTACAGTCGGAGTGAACGTGTTGGAAATGGGTCCATTGGGATTGTGTACAGGTAGAGTGAACAGGAAGGGGTTTGTGTCCATTGGGATTGTGTACAGTGGGAGTGTACAGGAAGGGGTTTTTTGTTCTTTGGGATTGTGCACAGTTGGAGTGAATTCGAAGGGGTTTGGTTCCATTGGGGTTTTGTACAGTGGGAGTGAATGGGAAGGGGTTTGGGTCCATTGGGATTGTGTACAGTGGGAGTGAAAGGGAAAGGGTTTTTGTCCAATGGGATTGTGTTCAGTGAGAGTAAACGGGAAGTGGTTTGGGTCCATTGGGATTGTCTACAGTGGGAGTGAGAGGGAATTGGTTTGTAATTAGGATTGTGTACAGTTGGAGTGAACGGGAAGTGATTTGGATTTGGGATTGTTTACAGTAGGAGTGAACGGGAAGGGGTTTGTGTCCATTGGGTTTGTGAACACTGGGATTGAACGGGAAGTTGTTTGGTTCCATTGGGCTTGTGTACAGTGGGAGTGAACGGGAATGCGTTTGTGTCCATTCGGATATAGTACAGTGGGAGAGAACGGGAAGTGGTTTGTGCCCATTGGGATAGTGTACAGTGGGAGTGAGCGGGAAGGTTTTTGTGTCCATTGGGATTGCATATAGTGGCATTGAATTGGAATGTGTTTGCGTCCATTGGGATTGTGTACAGTAGGAGATAACGGGAAGCGAATTGTGTCCATTGGGATTGGAAACAATGGGAATGAACAGTAAGGAGTTTCGGTCCATTACGATTGTGTACAGTGGGAGTGAACAGGAAGGGGTTTGGGTCCATTGGGATTGTTTACAGTGGGAGTGAACAGGAAGGGCCTTGGGTCCATTGGGATTGTGTACGGTGGGAGTGAACAGGAAGGGGTTTGGTCCATTGAGATTGAGTACAGTAGGAGTGAACAGGAAGGTGTTTGCATCCATTTGGTTTGTGTACAGTCGGAGTGAACGTGTTGGAAATGGGTCCATTGGGATTGTGTACAGGTAGAGTGAACAGGAAGGGGTTTGGGTCCTTTGGGATTGTGTACAGTGGGAGTGTACAGGAAGGGGTTTTTTGTTCTTTGGGATTGTGCACAGTTGGAGTGAATTCGAAGGGGTTTGGTTCCATTGGGATTGTGTACAGTGGGAGTGAATGGGAAGGGGTTTGGGTCCATTGGGATTGTGTACAGTGGGAGTGAAAGGGAAAGGGTTTTTGTCCAATGGGATTGTGTTCAGTGAGAGTAAACGGGAAGTGGTTTGGGTCCATTGGGATTGTCTACAGTGGGAGTGAGAGGGAATTGGTTTGTAATTAGGATTGTGTACAGTTGGAGTGAACAGGAAGGGGTTTGTGTCCATTGGGTTTGTGAACACTGGGATTGAACGGGAAGTTGTTTGGTTCCATTGGGCTTGTGTACAGTGGGAGTGAATGGGAATGCATTTGTGTCCATTCGGATATAGTACAGTGGGAGAGAACGGGAAGTGGTTTGTGCCCATTGGGATAGTGTACAGTGGGAGTGAGCGGGAAGGTTTTTGTGTCCATTGGGATTGCATATAGTGGCATTGAATGGGAATGTGTTTGCGTCCATTGGGATTGTGTACAGTGGGAGTGAATGGGAAGAAGATTGTGTCCATTGGGATTGTGTACAGTGGGAAAGAACTGGAAGGGGTTTGTGTCCATTGGGATTGTGTACAGTGGGAGTGAACGGGAAGGGGTTTGAGTCCATTGGGATTGTGTACAGTAGAAGTGAACGGGAAGGGGTTTGTGTTCATTGGGATTGTGTACAGTGGGAGAGAACTGGAAGGGGTTTGTTTCCATTGAGATTGTGTACAGTGGGAGTGAACGGGAAGCGGTTTGGTTCCATTGAGATTGTGTGCATTGGGAGTGAATGGGAAGGGGTTAGGGTCCTATGGGATTGTGTACAGTGGCAGTGAACGGGAATGCGTTTGTGTCCATTCGGATATAGTACAGTGGGAGAGAACGGGAAGGGGTTTGTGCCCATTGGGATAGTGTACAGTGGGAGTGAACGGGAAGGTTTTTGTGTCCATTGGGATTGCATATAGTGGGATTGAATGGGAATGTGTTTGCGTCCATTGGGATTGTGTACAGATGGAGTGAATGGGAAGAAGTTTGTGTCCATTGGGATTGTGTACAGTGGGAAAGAACTGGAAGGGGTTTGTGTCCATTGGGCTTGTGTACAGTGGGAGTGAACGGGAAGGGGTTTGGTTTCATTGGGACTGTGTACAGTGGGAGTGAATGGGAAGGGGTTTGGGTCCATTGGGAATGTGAACAGTGGGAGTGAACGAGATGGGCTTTGGGTCCATTGGGATTGTGTACAGTGAGAGTGAACAGGAAGGGGTTTATGTCCATTGAGGATTGAGTACAGTGGGAGTGAACGGGAAGGGTTTTGCTTCCATTGCGATTGTGTACAGTGGGAGGGAGTGGGAAGGGAAATGTTTCCATGGGTATTGTGTACAGAGTGGGTGAATGAAAAGGCGTTTGTGTCCTTTGGGATTCTGTACAGTGGGTGTGAACGGTAAGTGGTTTGTGTCCATTGGGATTGGGGACAGTGGGAGTGAACTGGAAGAGTTTTGGGTCCATTGGGATTGTGTACAGTGGGAGTGAACGGGAAGGTGTTTGGGTCCATTGGGATTGTGTACAGTGGGAGTGAACGAGATGGGCTTGGGGTCCATTGGCATTGTGTACAGTGAGAGTGAACAGGAAGGGGTTTGGGTCCATTGGGATTGTGTACAGTGGGAGTGTACAGGAAGGGGTTTTTTGTTCTTTGGGATTGTGCACAGTTGGATTGAATTCGAAGGTGTTTGGTTCCATTGGGATTGTGTACAATGGGAGTGAATGGGAAGGGGTTTGAGTCCATTGGGATTATGTACAGTGGGAGTGAAAGGGAAAGGTTTTATGTCCAATGGGATTGTGTTCAGTGGGAGTGAACGGGAAGGGTTTTGGGTCCATTAGGATTGTCTACAGTGGGAGTGAGAGGGAAGGGGTTTGTAATTAGGATTGTGTACAGTGGGAGTGAACGGGAAGTGATTTGGATTTGGGATTGTGTACAGAAGGAGTGAACGGGAAGGGGTTTGTGTCCATTGGGACTGAGTACACTGGGAGTGAACGGGAAGGGTTTTGGTTCCATTGGGATGTGTACAGTGGGAGTGAACAGGAAGGGGTTTGGGTTTGTTATTGTGTACAGTGGGAGTGAACGGGAAGGGCTTAGGTTCCATTGGGATTGTGTACAGTGGGAGTGAACGGGAATGGGATTGTGTCCATTGGGAATGGAAATAATGGGAATGAACAGTAAGGAGTTTCAGCCCATTGCGATTGTGTACAATGGGAGTGAACAGGAAGGGGTTTGGGTCCATTGGGATTGTTTACAGTGGGAGTGAACAGGTAGGGCCTTGGGTCCATTGGGATTGTGTACAGTGGGAGTGAACAGGAAGGGGTTTGGTTCCATTTGGATTGTGTACAGTGGGAGTGAACAGGTAGGGCCTTGGGTCCATTGGGATTGTGTACAGTGGGAGTGAACAGGAAGGGGTTTGGTTCCATTTGGATTGTGTACAGTGGGAGTGAACGAGATGAACTTTGGGTCCATTGGGATTGTGTACAGTGGGAGTGAACAGGAAGGGGTTTTGGTCCATTGGGATTGTTTACAGTGGGAGTGAACAGGAAGGGCCTTGGGTCCATTGGGATTGTGTACAGTGGGAGTGAACAGGAAGGGGTTTGGTCCATTGAGATTGAGTACAGTAGGAGTGAACAGGAAGGATTTTGCATCCATTTGGTTTGTGTACAGTGGGAGTGAACGAGATGGACTTTGGGTCTATTGGGATTGTGTACAGGTAGAGTGAACAGGAAGGGGTTTGGGTCCATTGGGATTGTGTACAGTGGGAGTGTACCGGAAGGGGTTTTTTGTTCTTTGGGATTGTGCACAGTTGGAGTGAATTCGAAGGGGTTTGGTTCCTTTGGGGTTGTGTACAGTGGGAGTGAATGGGAAGGGGTTTGGGTCCATTGGGATTGTGTACAGTGGGAGTGAAAGGGAAAGGGTTTTTGTCCAATGGGATTGTGTTCAGTGAGAGTATTCGGGAAGTGGTTTGGGTCCATTGGGATGGTCTACAGTGGGAGTGAGAGGGAATTGGTTTGTAATTAGGATTGTGTACAGTTGGAGTGAACGGGAAGTGATTTGGATTTGGGATTGTGTACAGTAGGAGTGAACGGGAAGGGGTTTGTGTCCATTGGGTTTGTGAACACTGGGATTGAACGGGAAGTTGTTTGGTTCGATTGGGCTTGTGTACAGTGGGAGTGAACGGGAATGCGTTTGTGTCCATTCGGATATAGTACAGTGGGAGAGAACGGGAAGTGGTTTGTGCCCATTGGGATAGTGTACAGTGGGAGTGAGCGGGAAGGTTTTTGTGTCCATTGGGATTTCATATAGTGGCATTGAATGGGAATGTGTTTGCGTCCATTGGGATTGTGTACAGTGGGAGTGAATGGGAAGAAGTTTGTGTCCATTGGGATTGTGTACAGTGGGAAAGAACTGGAAGGGGTTTGTGTCCATTGGGATTGGGTACAGTGGGAGTGAACGGGAAGGGGTTTGGTTTCATTGGTACTGTGTACAGTGGGAGTGAATGGGAAGGGGTTTTGCTCTATTGAGATTGTGCACAGTGGGAATCAGCGTGAAGGGGTTTGAATTGGGATTGTGTACAGTGGAAGTGAACGGGAAGGGGTTTGTGTCCATTGGGATTGTGTACAGTTGGAGAGAACTGGAAGGGGTTTGTTTCCATTGAGATTGTGTACAGTGGGAGTGAACGGGAAGCGGTTTGGTTCCATTGAGATTGTGCGCATTGGGAGTGAATGGGAAGGGGTTAGGGTCCTATGGGATTGTGTACAGTGGGAGTGAACGGGAATGCGTTTGTGTCCATTCGGCTATAGTACAGTGGGAGAGAACGGGAAGGGGTTTGTGTCCTTTGGGATAGTGTACAGTGGGAGTGAACGGGAAGGTTTTTGTGTCCATTGGGATTGCATATAGTGGGATTGAATGGGAATGTGTTTGCGTCCATTGGGATTGTGTACAGTGGGAGTGAATGGGAAGAAGTTTGTGTCCATTGGGATTGTGTACAGTGGGAAAGAACTGGAAGGGGTTTGTGTCCATTGGGCTTGTGTACAGTGGGAGTGAACGGGAAGGGGTTTGGTTTCATTGGGACTGTGTACAGTGGGAGTGAATGGGAAGGGGTTTGGGTCCTTTGGGAATGTGTACAGTGGGAGTGAACGAGATGGGCTTTGGGTCCATTGGGATTGTGTACAGTGAGAGTGAACAGGAAGGGGTTTGTGTCCATTGTGGATTGAGTACAGTGGGAGTGAACGGGAAGGGTTTTGCTTCCATTGCGATTGTGTACAGTGGGAGGGAGTGGGAAGGGAAATGTTTCCATGGGTATTGTGTACAGAGTGGGTGAATGAAAAGGCGTTTGTGCCCTTTGGGATTCTGTACAGAGGGTGTGAACGGTAAGTGGTTTGTGTCCATTGGGATTGGGGACAGTGGGAGTGAACTGGAAGAGTTTTGGGTCCATTGGGATTGTGTACAGTGGGAGTGAACGGGAAGGTGTTTGGGTCCTTTGGGATTGTGTACAGTGGGAGTGAACGAGATGGGCTTGGGGTCCATTGGGATTGTGTACAGTGAGAGTGAACAGGAAGGGGTTTGGGTTCATTGGGATTGTGTACAGTGGGAGTGTACAGGAAGGGGTTTTTTGTTCTTTGGGATTGTGCACAGTTGGAGTGAATTCGAAGGTGTTTGGTTCCATTGGGATTGTGTACAATGGGAGTGAATGGGAAGGGGTTTGAGTCCATTGGGATTATGTACAGTGGGAGTGAAAGGGAAAGGTTTTATGTCCAATGGGATTGTGTTCAGTGGGAGTGAACGGGAAGGGGTTTGGGTCAATTAGGATTGTCTACAGTGGGAGTGAGAGGGAAGGGGTTTGTAATTAGGATTGTGTACAGTGGGAGTGAACGGGAAGTGATTTGGATTTGGGATTGTGTACAGAAGGAGTGAACGGGAAGGGGTTTGTGTTCATTGGGATTGTGTACAGTGGGAGTGAACGGGAAGGGGTTTGGTTTCATTGGGACTGTGTACAGTGGGAGTGAATGGGAAGGGGTTTTGCTCCATTGAGATTGTGCACAGTGGGAATCAGCGTGAAGGGGTTTGGAATTGGGATTGTGTACAGTAGAAGTGAACGGGAAGGGGTTTGTGTTCATTGGGATTGTGTACAGTGGGAGAGAACTGGAAGGGGTTTGTTTCCATTGAGATTGTGTACAGTGGGAGTGAACGGGAAGCGGTTTGGTTCCATTGAGATTGTGTGCATTGGGAGTGAATGGGAAGGGGTTAGGGTCCTATGGGATTGTGTACAGTGGCAGTGAACGGGAATGCGTTTGTGTCCATTCGGATATAGTACAGTGGGAGAGAACGGGAAGGGGTTTGTGTCCTTTGGGATAGTGTACAGTGGGAGTGAACGGGAAGGTTTTTGTGTCCATTGGGATTGCATATAGTGGCATTGAATGGGAATGTGTTTGCGTCCATTGGGATTGTGTACAGATGGAGTGAATGGGAAGAAGTTTGTGTCCATTGGGATTGTGTACAGTGGGAAAGAACTGGAAGGGGTTTGTGTCCATTGGGCTTGTGTACAGTGGGAGTGAACGGGAAGGGGTTTGGTTTCATTGGGACTGTGTACAGTGGGAGTGAATGGGAAGGGGTTTGGGTCCATTGGGAATGTGAACTGTGGGAGTGAACGAGATGGGCTTTGGGTCCATTGGGATTGTGTACAGTGAGAGTGAACAGGAAGGGGTTTATGTCCATTGAGGATTGAGTACAGTGGGAGTGAACGGGAAGGGTTTTGCTTCCATTGAGATTGTGTACAGTGGGAGGGAGTGGGAAGGGAAATGTTTCCATGGGTATTGTGTACAGAGTGGGTGAATGAAAAGGCGTTTGTGTCCTTTGGGATTCTGTACAGTGGGTGTGAACGGTAAGTGGTTTGTGTCCATTGGGATTGGGGACAGTGGGAGTGAACTGGAAGAGTTTTGGGTCCATTGGGATTGTGTACAGTGGGAGTGAACGGGAAGGTGTTTGGGTCCATTGGGATTGTGTACAGTGGGAGTGAACGAGATGGGCTTGGGGTCCTTTGGCATTGTGTACAGTGAGAGTGAACAGGAAGTGGTTTGGGTCCATTGGGATTGTGTACAGTGGGAGTGTACAGGAAGGGGTTTTTTGTTCTTTGGGATTGTGCACAGTTGGAGTGAATTCGAAGGTGTTTGGTTCCATTGGGATTGTGTACAATGGGAGTGAATGGGAAGGGGTTTGAGTCCATTGGGATTGTGTACAGTGGGAGTGAAAGGGAAAGGTTTTATGTCCAATGGGATTGTGTTCAGTGGGAGTGAATGGGAAGGGGTTTGGGTCCATTAGGATTGTCTACAGTGGGAGTGAGAGGGAAGGGGTTTGTAATTAGGATTGTGTACAGTGGGAGTGAACGGGAAGTGATTTGGATTTGGGATTGTGTACAGAAGGAGTGAACGGGAAGGGGTTTGTGTCCATTGGGACTGAGTACACTGGGAGTGAACGGGAAGGGTTTTGGTTCCATTGGGATGTGTACAGTGGGAGTGAACAGGAAGGGGTTTGGGTTTGTTATTGTGTACAGTGGGAGTGAACGGGAAGGGCTTAGGTTCCATTGGGATTGTGTACAGTGGGAGTGAACGGGAATGGGATTGTGTCCATTGGGATTGGAAATAATGGGAATGAACAGTAAGGAGTTTCAGCCCATTGCGATTGTGTACAGTGGGAGTGAACAGGAAGGGGTTTGGGTCCATTGGGATTGTTTACAGTGGGAGTGAACAGGTAGGGCCTTGGGTCCATTGGGATTGTGTACAGTGGGAGTGAACAGGAAGGGGTTTGGTTCCATTTGGATTGTGTACAGTGGGAGTGAACGAGATGAACTTTGGGTCCATTGGGATTGTGTACAGTGGGAGTGAACAGGAAGGGGTTTTGGTCCATTGGGATTGTTTACAGTGGGAGTGAACAGGAAGGGCCTTGGGTCCATTGGGATTGTGTACAGTGGGAGTGAACAGGAAGGGGTTTGGTCCATTGAGATTGAGTACAGTAGGAGTGAACAGGAAGGGGTTTGCATCCATTTGGTTTGTGTACAGTGGGAGTGAACGAGATGGACTTTGGGTCTATTGGGATTGTGTACAGGTAGAGTGAACAGGAAGGGGTTTGGGTCCATTGGGATTGTGTACAGTGGGAGTGTACCGGAATGGGTTTTTTGTTCTTTGGGATTGTGCACAGTTGGAGTGAATTCGAAGGGGTTTGGTTCCTTTGGGGTTGTGTACAGTGGGAGTGAATGGGAAGGGGTTTGGGTCCATTGGGATAGTGTACAGTGGGAGTGAAAGGGAAAGGGTTTTTGTCCAATGGGATTGTGTTCAGTGAGAGTATTCGGGAAGTGGTTTGGGTCCATTGGGATGGTCTACAGTGGGAGTGAGAGGGAATTGGTTTGTAATTAGGATTGTGTACAGTTGGAGTGAACGGGAAGTGATTTGGATTTGGGATTGTGTACAGTAGGAGTGAACGGGAAGGGGTTGTGTCCATTGGGTTTGTGAACACTGGGATTGAACGGGAAGTTGTTTGGTTCGATTGGGCTTGTGTACAGTGGGAGTGAACGGGAATGCGTTTGTGTCCATTCGGATATGTACAGTGAGAGAGAACGGGAAGTGGTTTGTGCCATTGGGATAGTGTACAGTGGGAGTGAGCG
Organism: Carcharodon carcharias; assembly: GCF_017639515.1. Lineage (NCBI taxonomy): Eukaryota > Metazoa > Chordata > Chondrichthyes > Lamniformes > Lamnidae > Carcharodon > Carcharodon carcharias. Next base: position 693,437 of record NW_024470797.1, on the reverse strand, counting down.
GGAAGGTTTTTGTGTCCATTGGGATTGCATATAGTGGCATTGAATGGGAATGTGTTTGTGTCCATTGGGATTGTGTACAGTGGGAAAGAACTGGAAGGGTTTGGGTGCCATTGGATTGTTTACAGTGGGAGTGAACAGGAAGGGGTTTGGGCTCATTGGTACTGTGTACAGTGTAATGAATGGGAAGGGGTTTTGCTCCATTGAGATTGTGCACAGTGGGAATCAGCGTGAAGGGGTTTGAATTGGGATTGTGTACAGTGGAAGTGAACGGAAGGGGTTTGTGTCCATTGGGATGTGTACAGTTGGAGAGAACTGGAAGGGGTTTGTTTCCATTGAGATTGTGTACAGTGGGAGTGAACGGGAAGCGGTTTGGTTCCATTGAGATTGTGTGCATTGGGAGTGAATGGGAAGGGGTTAGGGTCCTATGGGATTGTGTACAGTGGGAGTGAACGGGAATGCGTTTGTGTCCATTCGGCTATAGTACAGTGGGAGAGAACGGGAAGGGGTTTGTGTCCTTTGGGATAGTGTACAGTGGGAGTGAACGGGAAGGTTTTTGTGTCCATTGGGATTGCATATAGTGGGAATGAATGGGAATGTGTTTGCATCCATTGGGATTGTGTACAGATGGAGTGAATGGGAAGAAGTTTGTGTCCATTGGGATTGTGTACAGTGGGAAAGAACTGGAAGGGGTTTGTGTCCATTGGGCTTGTGTACAGTGGGAGTGAACGGGAAGGGGTTTGGTTTCATTGGGACTGTGTACAGTGGGAGTGAATGGGAAGGGGTTTGGGTCCTTTGGGAATGTGTACAGTGGGAGTGAACGAGATGGGCTTTGGGTCCATTGGGATTGTGTACAGTGAGAGTGAACAGGAAGGGGTTTGTGTCCATTGTGGATTGAGTACAGTGGGAGTGAACGGGAAGGGTTTTGCTTCCATTGCGATTGTGTACAGTGGGAGGGAGTGGGAAGGGAAATGTTTCCATGGGTATTGTGTACAGAGTGGGTGAATGAAAAGGCGTTTGTGTCCTTTGGGATTCTGTACAGTGGGTGTGAACGGTAAGTGGTTTGTGTCCATTGGGATTGGGGACAGTGGGAGTGAACTGGAAGAGTTTTGGGTCCATTGGGATTGTGTACAGTGGGAGTGAACGGGAAGGTGTTTGGGTCCATTGGGATTGTGTACAGTGGGAGTGAACGAGATGGGCTTGGGGTCCACTGGGATTGTGTACAGTGAGAGTGAACAGGAAGGGTTTTGGGTCCATTGGTATGTGTACAGTGGGAGTGTACAGGAAGGGGTTTTTTGTTCTTTGGGATTGTGCACAGTTGGAGTGAATTCGAAGGGGTTTGGTTCCATTGGGATTGTGTACAATGGGAGTGAATGGGAAGGGGTTTGAGTCCATTGGGATTGTGTACAGTGGGAGTGAAAGGGAAAGGTTTTATGTCCAATGGGATTGTGTTCAGTGGGAGTGAACGGGAAGGGGTTTGGGTCCATTAGGATTGTCTACAGTGGGAGTGAGAGGGAAGGGGTTTGTAATTAGGATTGTGTACAGTGGGAGTGAATGGGAAGTGATTTGGATTTGGGATTGTGTACAGAAGGAGTGAACGGGAAGGGGTTTGTGTCCATTGGGACTGAGTACACTGGGAGTGAACGGGAAGGGTTTTGGTTCCATTGGGATGTGTACAGTGGGAGTGAACAGGAAGGGGTTTGGGTTTGTTATTGTGTACAGTGGGAGTGAACGGGAAGGGCTTAGGTTCCATTGAGATTGTGTACAGTGGCAGTGAACGGGAATGGGATTGTGTCCATTGGGATTGGAAATAATGGGAATGAACAGTAAGGAGTTTCAGCCCATTGCGATTGTGTACAGTGGGAGTGAACAGGAAGGGGTTTGGGTCCATTGGGATTGTTTACAGTGGGAGTGAACAGGTAGGGCCTTGGGTCCATTGGGATTGTGTACAGTGGGAGTGAACAGGAAGGGGTTTGGTTCCATTTGGATTGTGTACAGTGGGAGTGAACGAGATGAACTTTGGGTCCATTGGGATTGTGTACAGTGGGAGTGAACAGGAAGGGGTTTTGGTCCATTGGGATTGTTTACAGTGGGAGTGAACAGGAAGGGCCTTGGGTCCATTGGGATTGTGTACAGTGGGAGTGAACAGGAAGGGGTTTGGTCCATTGAGATTGAGTACAGTAGGAGTGAACAGGAAGGGGTTTGCATCCATTTGGTTTGTGTACAGTGGGAGTGAACGAGATGGACTTTGGGTCTATTGGGATTGTGTACAGGTAGAGTGAACAGGAAGGGGTTTGGGTCCATTGGGATTGTGTACAGTGGGAGTGTACCGGAATGGGTTTTTTGTTCTTTGGGATTGTGCACAGTTGGAGTGAATTCGAAGGGGTTTGGTTCCTTTGGGGTTGTGTACAGTGGGAGTGAATGGGAAGGGGTTTGGGTCCATTGGGATAGTGTACAGTGGGAGTGAAAGGGAAAGGGTTTTTGTCCAATGGGATTGTGTTCAGTGAGAGTATTCGGGAAGTGGTTTGGGTCCATTGGGATGGTCTACAGTGGGAGTGAGAGGGAATTGGTTTGTAATTAGGATTGTGTACAGTTGGAGTGAACGGGAAGTGATTTGGATTTGGGATTGTGTACAGTAGGAGTGAACGGGAAGGGGTTTGTGTCCATTGGGTTTGTGAACACTGGGATTGAACGGGAAGTTGTTTGGTTCCATTGGGCTTGTGTACAGTGGGAGTGAACGGGAATGCGTTTGTGTCCATTCGGATATAGTACAGTGGGAGAGAACGGGAAGTGGTTTGTGCCCATTGGGATAGTGTACAGTGGGAGTGAGCGGGAAGGTTTTTGTGTCCATTGGGATTGCATATAGTGGCATTGAATGGGAATGTGTTTGTGTCCATTGGGATTGTGTACAGTGGGAAAGAACTGGAAGGGGTTTGTGTCCATTGGGATTGTGTACAGTGGGAGTGAACGGGAAGGGGTTTGGTTTCATTGGTACTGTGTACAGTGGGAGTGAATGGGAAGGGGTTTTGCTCCATTGATATTGTGCACAGTGGGAATCAGCGTGAAGGGGTTTGAATTGGGATTGTGTACAGTGGAAGTGAACGGGAAGGGGTTTGTGTCCATTGGGATTGTGTACAGTTGGAGAGAACTGGAAGGGGTTTGTTTCCATTGAGATTGTGTACAGTGGGAGTGAACGGGAAGCGGTTTGGTTCCATTGAGATTGTGTGCATTGGGAGTGAATGGGAAGGGGTTAGGGTCCTATGGGATTGTGTACAGTGGGAGTGAACGGGAATGCGTTTGTGTCCATTCGGCTATAGTACAGTGGGAGAGAACGGGAAGGGGTTTGTGTCCTTTGGGATAGTGTACAGTGGGAGTGAACGGGAAGGTTTTTGTGTCCATTGGGATTGCATATAGTGGGAATGAATGGGAATGTGTTTGCATCCATTGGGATTGTGTACAGATGGAGTGAATGGGAAGAAGTTTGTGTCCACTGGGATTGTGTACAGTTCGAAAGAACTGGAAGGGGTTTGTGTCCATTGGGCTTGTGTACAGTGGGAGTGAACGGGAAGGGGTTTGGTTTCATTGGGACTGTGTACAGTGGGAGTGAATGGGAAGGGGTTTGGGTCCTTTGGGAATGTGTACAGTGGGAGTGAACGAGATGGGCTTTGGGTCCATTGGGATTGTGTACAGTGGGAGTGAACAGGAAGGGGTTTGGGTCCATTGGGATTGTTTACAGTGGGAGTGAACAGGTAGGGCCTTGGGTCCATTGGGATTGTGTACAGTGGGAGTGAACAGGAAGGGGTTTGGTTCCATTTGGATTGTGTACAGTGGGAGTGAACGAGACGAACTTTGGGTCCATTGGGATTGTGTACAGTGGGAGTGAACAGGAAGGGGTTTTGGTCCATTGGGATTGTTTACAGTGGGAGTGAACAGGAAGGGCCTTGGGTCCATTGGGATTGTGTACAGTGGGAGTGAACAGGAAGGGGTTTGGTCCATTGAGATTGAGTACAGTAGGAGTGAACAGGAAGGGGTTTGCATCCATTTGGTTTGTGTACAGTGGGAGTGAACGAGATGGACTTTGGGTCTATTGGGATTGTGTACAGGTAGAGTGAACAGGAAGGGGTTTGGGTCCATTGGGATTGTGTACAGTGGGAGTGTACCGGAAGGGGTATTTTGTTCTTTGGGATTGTGCACAGTTGGAGTGAATTCGAAGGGGTTTGGTTCCTTTGGGGTTGTGTACAGTGGGAGTGAATGGGAAGGGGTTTGTGTCCATTGGGATTGTGTACAGTGGGAGTGAAAGGGAAAGGGTTTTTGTCCAATGGGATTGTGTTCAGTGAGAGTATTCGGGAAGTGGTTTGGGTCCATTGGGATGGTCTACAGTGGGAGTGAGAGGGAATTGGTTTGTAATTAGGATTGTGTACAGTTGGAGTGAACGGGAAGGGGTTTGTGTCCATTGGGTTTGTGAACACTGGGATTGAACGGGAAGTTGTTTGGTTCCATTGGGCTTGTGTACAGTGGGAGTCAACGGGAATGCGTTTGTGTCCATTCGGATATAGTACAGTGGGAGAGAGAACGGGAAGTGGTTTGTGCCCCATGGGGATAGTGTACAGTGGGATGTGAGCGAGAAGGTTTTTGTGTCCATTGGGATTGCATATAGTGGCATTGAATGGGAATGTGTTTGCGTCCATTGGGATTGTGTACAGTGGGAGTGAATGGGAAGAAGTTTGTGTCCCATTGGGATTGTGTACAGTGGGAAAGAACTGGAAGGGGTTTGTGTCAATTGGGATTGTGTACAGTGGGAGTGAACGGGAAGGGGTTTGGTTACATTGGGACTGTGTACAGTGGGAGTGAATGGGAAGGGGTTTTGCTCCATTGAGATTGTGCACAGTGGGAATCAGCGTGAAGGGGTTTGAATTGGGATTGTGTACAGTAGAAGTGAACGGGAAGGGGTTTGTGTCCATTGGGATTGTGTACAGTTGGAGAGAACTGGAAGGGGTTTGTTTCCATTGAGATTGTGTACAGTGGGAGTGAACGGGAAGCGGTTTGGTTCCATTGAGATTGTGTGCATTTGGAGTGAATGGGAAGGGGTTAGGGTCCTATGGGATTGTGTACAGTGGGAGTGAACGGGAATGCGTTTGTGTCCATTCGGATATAGTACAGTGGGAGAGAACGGGAAGGGGTTTGTGTCCTTTGGGATAGTGTACAGTGGGAGTGAACGGGAAGGTTTTTGTGTCCATTGGGATTGCATATAGTGGGATTGAATGGGAATGTGTTTGCGTCCATTGGGATTGTGTACAGTGGGAGTGAATGGGAAGAAGTTTGTGTCCATTGGGATTGTGTACAGTGGGAAAGAACTGGAAGGGGTTTGTGTCCATTGGGCTTGTGTACAGTGGGAGTGAACGGGAAGGGGTTTGGTTTCATTGGGACTGTGTACAGTGGGAGTGAATGGGAAGGGGTTTGGGTCCTTTGGGAATGTGTACAGTGGGAGTGAACGAGATGGGCTTTGGGTCCATTGGGATTGTGTACAGTGAGAGTGAACAGGAAGGGGTTTGTGTCCATTGTGGATTGAGTACAGTGGGAGTGAACGGGAAGGGTTTTGGGTCCATTGGGATTGTGTACAGTGGGAGTGAACGGGAAGGTGTTTGGGTCCATTGGGATTGTGTACTGTGGGAGTGAACGAGATGGGCTTGGGGTCCATTGGGATTGTGTACAGTGAGAGTGAACAGGAAGGGATTTGGGTCCATTGGGATTGTGTACAGTGGGAGTGTACAGGAAGGGGTTTTTTGTTCTTTGGGATTGTGCACAGTTGGAGTGAATTCGAAGGTGTTTGGTTCCATTGGGATTGTGTACAATGGGAGTGAATTGGAAGGGGTTTGAGTCCATTGGGATTGTGTACAGTGGGAGTGAAAGGGAAAGGTTTTATGTCCAATGGGATTGTGTTCAGTGGGAGTGAACGGGAAGGGGTTTGGGTCCATTAGGATTGTCTACAGTGGGAGTGAGAGGGAAGGGGTTTGTAATTAGGATTGTGTACAGTGGGAGTGAACGGGAAGTGATTTGGACTTGGGATTGTGTACAGAAGGAGTGAACGGGAAGGGGTTTGTGTCCATTGGGACTGAGTACACTGGGAGTGAACGGGAAGGGTTTTGGTTCCATTGGGATGTGTACAGTGGGAGTGAACAGGAAGGGGTTTGGGTTTGTTATTGTGTACAGTGGGAGTGAACGGGAAGGGCTGAGGTTCCATTGGGATTGTGTACAGTGGCAGTGAACGGAAATGGAATTGTGTCCATTGGGATTGGAAATAATGGGAATGAACAGTAAGGAGTTTCAGCCCATTGCGATTGTGTACAGTGGGAGTGAACAGGAAGGGGTTTGGGTCCATTGGGATTGTTTACAGTGGGAGTGAACAGGTAGGGCCTTGGGTCCATTGGGATTGTGTACAGTGGGAGTGAACAGGAAGGGGTTTGGTTCCATTTGGATTGTGTACAGTGGGAGTGAACGAGATGAACTTTGGGTCCTTTGGGATTGTGTACAGTGGGAGTGAACAGGAAGGGGTTTTGGTCCATTGGGATTGTTTACAGTGGGAGTGAACAGGAAGGGCCTTGGGTCCATTGGGATTGTGTACAGTGGGAGTGAACAGGAAGGGGTTTGGTCCATTGAGATTGAGTACAGTAGGAGTGAACAGGAAGGGGTTTGCATCCATTTGGTTTGTGTACAGTGGGAGTGAACGAGATGGACTTTGGGTCTATTGGGATTGTGTACAGGTAGAGTGAACAGGAAGGGGTTTGGGTCCATTGGGATTGTGTACAGTGGGAGTGTACCGGAAGGGGTTTTTTGTTCTTTGGGATTGTGCACAGTTGGAGTGAATTCGAAGGGGTTTGGTTCCTTTGGGGTTGTGTACAGTGGGAGTGAATGGGAAGGGGTTTGGGTCCATTGGGATTGTTTACAGTGGGAGTGAACAGGTAGGGCCTTGGGTCCATTGGGATTGTGTACAGTGGGAGTGAACAGGAAGGGGTTTGGTTCCATTTGGATTGTGTACAGTGGAAGTGAACGAGATGAACTTTGGGTCCATTGGGATTGTGTACAGTGGGAGTGAACAGGAAGGGGTTTTGGTCCATTGGGATTGTTTACAGTGGGAGTGAACAGGAAGGGCCTTGGGTCCATTGGGATTGTGTACAGTGGGAGTGAACAGGAAGGGGTTTGGTCCATTGAGATTGAGTACAGTAGGAGTGAACAGGAAGGGGTTTGCATCCATTTGGTTTGTGTACAGTGGGAGTGAACGAGATGGACTTTGGGTCTATTGGGATTGTGTACAGGTAGAGTGAACAGGAAGGGGTTTGGGTCCATTGGGATTGTGTACAGTGGGAGTGTACCGGAAGGGGTTTTTTGTTCTTTGGGATTGTGCACAGTTGGAGTGAATTCGAAGGGGTTTGGTTCCTTTGGGGTTGTGTACAGTGGGAGTGAATGGGAAGGGGTTTGGGTCCATTGGGACTGTGTACAGTGGGAGTGAAAGGGAAAGGGTTTTTGTCCAATGGGATTGTGTTCAGTGTGAGTATTCGGGAAGTGGTTTGGGTCCATTGGGATGGTCTACACTGGGAGTGAGAGGGAATTGGTTTGTAATTAGGATTGTGTACAGTTGGAGTGAACGGGAAGTGATTTGGATTTGGGATTGTGTACAGTAGGAGTGAACGGGAAGGGGTTTGTGTCCATTGGGTTTGTGAACACTGGGATTGAACGGGAAGTTGTTTGGTTCCATTGGGCTTGTGTACAGTGGGAGTGAACGGGAATGCGTTTGTGTCCATTCGGATATAGTACAGTGGGAGAGAACGGGAAGTGGTTTGTGCCCATTGGGATAGTGTACAGTGGGAGTGAGCGGGAAGGTTTTTGTGTCCATTGGGATTGCATATAGTGGCATTGAATGGGAATGTGTTTGCGTCCATTGGGATTGTGTACAGTGGGAGTGAATGGGAAGAAGTTTGTGTCCATTGGGATTGTGTACAGTGGGAAAGAAATGGAAGGGGTTTGTGTCTGTTGGGATTGTGTACAGTGGGAGTGAACGGGAAGGGGTTTGGTTTCATTGGGACTGTGTACAGTGGGAGTGAATGGGAAGGGGTTTTGCTCCATTGAGATTGTGCACAGTGGGAATCAGCGTGAAGGGGTTTGAATTGGGATTGTGTACAGTAGATGTGAACGGGAAGGGGTTTGTGTCCATTGGGATTGTGTACAGTTGGAGAGAACTGGAAGGGGTTTGTTTCCATTGAGATTGTGTACAGTGGGAGTGAACGGGAAGCGGTTTGGTTCCATTGAGATTGTGTGCATTGGGAGTGAATGGGAAGGGGTTAGGGTCCTATGGGATTGTGTACAGTGGGAGTGAACGGGAATGCGTTTGTGTCCATTCGGCTATAGTACAGTGGGAGAGAACGGGAAGGGGTTTGTGTCCTTTGGGATAGTGTACAGTGGGAGTGAACGGGAAGGTTTTTGTGTCCATTGGGATTGCATATAGTGGGATTGAATGGGAATGTGTTTGTGTCCATTGGGATTGTGTACAGTGGGAGTGAATGGGAAGAAGTTTGTGTCCATTGGGATTGGGTACAGTGGGAAAGAACTGGAAGGGGTTTGTGTCCATTGGGCTTGTGTACAGTGGGAGTGAACGGGAAGGGGTTTGGTTTCATTGGGACTGTGTACAGTGGGAGTGAATGGGAAGGGGTTTGGGTCCTTTGGGAATGTGTACAGTGGGAGTGAACGAGATGGGCTTTGGGTCCATTGGGATTGTGTACAGTGAGAGTGAACAGGAAGGGGTTTGTGTCCATTGTGGATTGAGTACAGTGGGAGTGAACGGGAAGGGTTTTGCTTCCATTGCGATTGTGTACAGTGGGAGGGAGTGGGAAGGGAAATGTTTCCATGGGTATTGTGTACAGAGTGGGTGAATGAAAAGGCGTTTGTGTCCTTTGGGGTTCTGTACAGTGGGTGTGAACGGTAAGTGGTTTGTGTCCATTGGGATTGGGGACAGTGGGAGTGAACGGGAAGGGTTTTGGTTCCATTGGGATGTGTACAGTGGGAGTGAACAGGAAGGGGTTTGGGTTTGTTATTGTGTACAGTGGGAGTGAACGGGAAGGGCTTAGGTTCCATTGAGATTGTGTACAGTGGCAGTGAACGGGAATGGGATTGTGCCCATTGGGATTGGAAATAATGGGAATGAACAGTAAGGAGTTTCAGCCCATTGCGATTGTGTACAGTGGGAGTGAACAGGAAGGGGTTTGGTTCCATTGGGATTGTTTACAGTGGGAGTGAACAGGTAGGGCCTTGGGTCCATTGGGATTGTGTACAGTGGGAGTGAACAGGAAGGGGTTTGGTTCCATTTGGATTGTGTACAGTGGGAGTGAACGAGACGAACTTTGGGTCCATTGGGATTGTGTACAGTGGGAGTGAACAGGAAGGGGTTTTGGTCCATTGGGATTGTTTACAGTGGGAGTGAACAGGAAGGGCCTTGGGTCCATTGGGATTGTGTACAGTGGGAGTGAACAGGAAGGGGTTTGGTCCATTGAGATTGAGTACAGTAGGAGTGAACAGGAAGGGGTTTGCATCCATTTGGTTTGTGTACAGTGGGAGTGAACGAGATGGACTTTGGGTCTATTGGGATTGTGAACAGGTAGAGTGAACAGGAAGGGGTTTGGGTCCATTGGGATTGTGTACAGTGGGAGTGTACCGGAAGGGGTATTTTGTTCTTTGGGATTGTGCACAGTTGGAGTGAATTCGAAGGGGTTTGGTTCCTTTGGGGTTGTGTACAGTGGGAGTGAATGGGAAGGGGTTTGGGTCCATTGGGATTGTGTACAGTGGGAGTGAAAGGGAAAGGGTTTTTGTCCAATGGGATTGTGTTCAGTGAGAGTATTCGGGAAGTGGTTTGGGTCCATTGGGATGGTCTACAGTGGGAGTGAGAGGGAATTGGTTTGTAATTAGGATTGTGTACAGTTGGAGTGAACGGGAAGTGATTTGGATTTGGGATTGTGTACAGTAGGAGTGAACGGGAAGGGGTTTGTGTCCATTGGGTTTGTGAACACTGGGATTGAACGGGAAGTTGTTTGGTTCCATTGGGCTTGTGTACAGTGGGAGTCAACGGGAATGCGTTTGTGTCCATTCGGATATAGTACAGTGGGAGAGAATGGGAAGTGGTTTGTGCCCATTGGGATAGTGTACAGTGGGAGTGAGCGAGAAGGTTTTTGTGTCCATTGGGATTGCATATAGTGGCATTGAATGGGAATGTGTTTGCGTCCATTGGGATTGTGTACAGTGGGAGTGAATGGGAAGAAGTTTGTGTCCATTGGGATTGTGTACAGTGGGAAAGAACTGGAAGGGGTTTGTGTCCATTGGGATTGTGTACAGTGGGAGTGAACGGGAAGGGGTTTGGTTTCATTGGGACTGTGTACAGTGGGAGTGAATGGGAAGGGGTTTTGCTCCATTGAGATTGTGCACAGTGGGAATCAGCGTGAAGGGGTTTGAATTGGGATTGTGTACAGTAGAAGTGAACGGGAAGGGGTTTGTGTCCATTGGGATTGTGTACAGTTGGAGAGAACTGGAAGGGGTTTGTTTCCATTGAGATTGTGTACAGTGGGAGTGAACGGGAAGCGGTTTGGTTCCATTGAGATTGTGTGCATTGGGAGTGAATGGGAAGGGGTTAGGGTCCTATGGGATTGTGTACAGTGGGAGTGAACGGGAATGCTTTTGTGTCCATTCGGATATAGTACAGTGGGAGAGAACGGGAAGGGGTTTGTGTCCTTTGGGATAGTGTACAGTGGGAGTGAACGGGAAGGTTTTTGTGTCCATTGGGATTGCATATAGTGGGATTGAATGGGAATGTGTTTGCGTCCATTGGGATTGTGTACAGTGGGAGTGAATGGGAAGAAGTTTGTGTCCATTGGGATTGTGTACAGTGGGAAAGAACTGGAAGGGGTTTGTGTCCATTGGGCTTGTGTACAGTGGGAGTGAACGGGAAGGGGTTTGGTTTCATTGGGACTGTGTACAGTGGGAGTGAATGGGAAGGGGTTTGGGTCCTTTGGGAATGTGTACAGTGGGAGTGAACGAGATGGGCTTTGGGTCCATTGGGATTGTGTACAGTGAGAGTGAACAGGAAGGGGTTTGTGTCCATTGTGGATTGAGTACAGTGGGAGTGAACGGGAAGGGTTTTGGGTCCATTGGGATTGTGTACAGTGGGAGTGAACGGGAAGGTGTTTGGGTCCATTGGGATTGTGTACAGTGGGAGTGAACGAGATGGGCTTGGGGTCCATTGGGATTGTGTACAGTGAGAGTGAACAGGAAGGGATTTGGGTCCATTGGGATTGTGTACAGTGGGAGTGAACGGGAAGGTGTTTGGGTCCATTGGGATTGTGTACAGTGGGAGTGAACGAGATGGGCTTGGGGTCCATTGGGATTGTGTACAGTGGGAGTGTACAGGAAGGGGTTTTTTGTTCTTTGGGATTGTGCACAGTTGGAGTGAATTCGAAGGTGTTTGGTTCCATTGGGATTGTTTACAATGGGAGTGAATGGGAAGGGGTTTGAGTCCATTGGGATTGTGTACAGTGGGAGTGAAAGGGAAAGGTTTTATGTCCAATGGGATTGTGTTCAGTGGGAGTGAACGGGAAGGGGTTTGGGTCCATTAGGATTGTCTACAGTGGGAGTGAGAGGGAAGGGGTTTGTAATTAGGATTGTGTACAGTGGGAGTGAACGGGAAGTGATTTGGATTTGGGATTGTGTACAGAAGGAGTGAACGGGAAGGGGTTTGTGTCCATTGGGACTGAGTAAACTGGGAGTGAACGGGAAGGGTTTTGGTTCCATTGGGATGTGTACAGTGGGAGTGAACAGGAAGGGGTTTGGGTTTGTTATTGTGTACAGTGGGAGTGAACGGGAAGGGCTTAGGTTCCATTGGGATTGTGTACAGTGGCAGTGAACGGAAATGGAATTGTGTCCATTGGGATTGGAAATAATGGGAATGAACAGTTAGGAGTTTCTTTCCATTGCGATTGTGTACAGTGGGAGTGAACAGGAAGGGGTTTGGGTCCATTGGGATTGTTTACAGTGGGAGTGAACAGGTAGGGCCTTGGGTCCATTGGGATTGTGTACAGTGGGAGTGAACAGGAAGGGGTTTGGTTCCATTTGGATTGTGTACAGTGGGAGTGAACGAGATGAACTTTGGGTCCATTGGGATTGTGTACAGTGGGAGTGAACAGGAAGGGGTTTTGGTCCATTGGGATTGTTTACAGTGGGAGTGAACAGGAAGGGCCTTGGGTCCATTGGGATTGTGTACAGTGGGAGTGAACAGGAAGGGGTTTGGTCCATTGAGATTGAGTACAGTAGGAGTGAACAGGAAGGGGTTTGCATCCATTTGGTTTGTGTACAGTGGGAGTGAACGAGATGGACTTTGGGTCTATTGGGATTGTGTACAGGTAGAGTGAACAGGAAGGGGTTTGGGTCCATTGGGATGGTGTACAGTGGGAGTGTACCGGAAGGGGTTTTTTGTTCTTTGGGATTGTGCACAGTTGGAGTGAATTCGAAGGGGTTTGGTTCCTTTGGGGTTGTGTACAGTGGGAGTGAATGGGAAGGGGTTTGGGTCCATTGCGATTGTTTACAGTGGGAGTGAACAGGTAGGGCCTTGGGTCCATTGGGATTGTGTACAGTGGGAGTGAACAGGAAGGGGTTTGGTTCCATTTGGATTGTGTACAGTGGGAGTGAACGAGATGAACTTTGGGTCCATTGGGATTGTGTACAGTGGGAGTGAACAGGAAGGGGTTTTGGTCCATTGGGATTGTTTACAGTGGGAGTGAACAGGAAGAGCCTTGGGTCCATTGGGATTGTGTACAGTGGGAGTGAACAGGAAGGGGTTTGGTCCATTGAGATTGAGTACAGTAGGAGTGAACAGGAAGGGGTTTGCATCCATTTGGTTTGTGTACAGTGGGAGTGAACGAGATGGACTTTGGGTCTATTGGGATTGTGTACAGGTAGAGTGAACAGGAAGGGGTTTGGGTCCATTGGGATTGTGTACAGTGGGAGTGTACCGGAAGGGGTTTTTTGTTCTTTGGGATTGTGCACAGTTGGAGTGAATTCGAAGGGGTTTGGTTCCTTTGGGGTTGTGTACAGTGGGAGTGAATGGGAAGGGGTTTGGGTCCATTGGGATTGTGTACAGTGGGAGTGAAAGGGAAAGGGTTTTTGTCAAATGGGATTGTGTTCAGTGTGAGTATTCGGGAAGTGGTTTGGGTCCATTGGGATGGTCTACAGTGGGAGTGAGAGGGAATGGGTTTGTAATTAGGATTGTGTACAGTTGGAGTGAACGGGAAGTGATTTGGATTTGGGATTGTGTACAGTAGGAGTGAACGGGAAGGGGTTTGTGTCCATTGGGTTTGTGAACACTGGGATTGAACGGGAAGTTGTTTGGTTCCATTGGGCTTGTGTACAGTGGGAGTGAACGGGAATGCGTTTGTGTCCATTCGGATATAGTACAGTGGGAGAGAACGGGAAGGGGTTTGTGTCCTTTGGGATAGTGTACAGTGGGAGTGAACGGGAAGGTTTTTGTGTCCATTGGGATTGCATATAGTGGGATTGAATGGGAATGTGTTTGTGTCCATTGGGATTGTGTACAGTGGGAGTGAATGGGAAGAAGTTTGTGTCCATTGGGATTGGGTACAGTGGGAAAGAACTGGAAGGGGTTTGTGTCCATTGGGCTTGTGTACAGTGGGAGTGAACGGGAAGGGGTTTGGTTTCATTGTGACTGTGTACAGTGGGAGTGAATGGGAAGGGGTTTGGGTCCTTTGGGAATGTGTACAGTGGGAGTGAACGAGATGGGCTTTGGGTCCATTGGGATTGTGTACAGTGAGAGTGAACAGGAAGGGGTTTGTGTCCATTGTGGATTGAGTACAGTGGGAGTGAACGGGAAGGGTTTTGCTTCCATTGCGATTGTGTACATGGGAGGGAGTGGGAAGGGAAATGTTTCCATGGGTATTGTGTACAGAGTGGGTGAATGAAAAGGCGTTTGTGTCCTTTGGGATTCTGTACAGTGGGTGTGAACGGTAAGTGGTTTGTGTCCATTGGGATTGGGGACAGTGGGAGTGAAATGGAAGAGTTTTGGGTCCATTGGGATTGTGTACAGTGGGAGTGATCGGGAAGGTGTTTGGGTCCATTGGGATTGTGTACAGTGGGAGTGAACGAGATGGGCTTTGGGTCCATTGGGATTGTGTACAGTGAGAGTGAACAGGAAGGGGTTTGGTTCCATTGGGATTGTGTACAGTGGGAGTGAATGGGAAGGGGTTTGAGTCCATTGGGATTGTGTACAGTGGGAGCGAAAGGGAAAGGTTTTATGTCCAATGGGATTGTGTTCAGTGGGAGTGAACGGGAAGGGGTTTGGGTCCATTGGGATTGTCTACAGTGGGAGTGAGAGGGAAGGGGTTTGTAATTAGGATTGTGTACAGTGGGAGTGAACGGGAAGTGATTTGGATTTGGGATTGTGTACAGAAGGAGTGAACGGGAAGGGGTTTGTGTCCATTGGGATTGAGTACACTGGGAGTGAACGGGAAGGGTTTTGGTTCCATTGGGATGTGTACAGTGGGAGTGAACAGGAAGGGGTTTGTTTTTGGTATTGTGTACAGTGGGAGTGAACAGGAAGGGGTTTGGGTCCATTCGGATTGTGTACAGTGGCAGTGAACGGGAGGGGCTTAGGTTCCATTGGGATTGTGTACAGTGGGAGTGAACTGGAATGGGATTGTGTTCATTGGGATTGGAAATAATGGGAATGAACAGTAAGGAGTTTCGGCCCATTGCGATTGTGTACAGTGGGAGTCAACAGGAAGGGGTTTGGGTCCATTGGGATTGTTTACAGTGGGAGTGAAAAGGTTGGGCCTTGGGTCCATTGGGATTGTGTACAGTGGGAGTGAACAGGAAGGGGTTTGGTTCCATTGAGATTGTGTACAGTGGGAGTGAACAGGAAGGGGTTTGCGTCCATTTGGATTGTATGCATTGGGAGTGAACGAGATGGACTTTGGGTCCATTGGGATTGTGTACAGTGAGAGTGAACAGGAAGGGGTTTGGGTCCGTTGGGATTGTGTACATTGGTAAAGAACTGTTAGGGGTTTGTGTCCATTGTGATTGTGTACAGTGGGAGTGATCGGGAAGGGTTTTGGTTGCATTGGGATTTTTTACATTGGGAATGATGGGAAGGGGTTTGGTTCCATTGAGATTGTGAACAGTGGGAGTGAAGGGAGGGGATTTGGAATTGGGATTGTTTACAGTGGGAGCAAGCTGGAAGGGGTTTGCGTCCTTTGGGATGGTGTACAGTGGGAGTGAACGGGAAGGGGTTTGGGTGAATTGGGATTGTGCACAGTGGGAATGAATGAAAGGAGTTTGTGTCCATTGGGATTGTGTTCAGTGGGAGTGAACGGGAAGGGGTTTGGTTCCATTGGCATTGTCTACAGTGGGAGTGAGAGGGAAGGGGTTTGTAATTAGGATTGTGTACAGTGGGAGTGAACGGGAAGTGATTTGGATTTGGGATTGTGTACAGAAGTAGTGAACGGGAAGGGTTTTGTGTCCATTGGGATTGAGTACGCTGGGAGTGAACGGGAAGGGTATTGGGTCCATTGGGATTGTGTACAGTGGGAGTGAACAGGAAGGGGTTTGGGATTGGTATTGTGTACAGTGTGAGTGAACGGGAAGGGCTTAGGTTCCATTGGGATTGTGTACAGTAGGAGATAACGGGAAGGGAATTGTGTCCATTGGGATTGGAAACAATGGGAATGAAGAGTAAGGAGTTTCGGTCCATTGCGATTGTGTACAGTGGGAGTGAACAGGAAGGGGTTTCGGTCCATTGGGATTGTTTACAGTGGGAGTGAACAGGAAGGGCCTTGGGTCCATTGAGATTGAGTACAGTAGGAGTGAACAGGAAGGGGTTTGCATCCATTTGGTTTGTGTACAGTGGGAGTGAACGAGATGGACTTTGGGTCCATTGGGATTGTGTACAGGTAGAGTGAACAGGAAGGGGTTTGGGTCCATTGGGATTGTGTACAGTGGGAGTGTACAGGAAGGGGTTTTTTGTTCTTTGGGATTGTGCACAGTTGGAGTGAATTCGAAGGGATTTGGTTCCATTGGGGTTGTGTACAGTGGGAGTGAATGGGAAGGGGTTTGGGTCCATTGGGATTGTGTACAGTGGGAGTGAAAGGGAAAGGGTTTTTGGCCAATGGGATTGTGTTCAGTGAGAGTATTCGGGAAGTGGTTTGGGTCCATTGGGATTGTCTACAGTGGGAGTGAGAGGGAATTGGTTTGTAATTAGGATTGTGTACAGTTGGAGTGAACGGGAAGTGATTTGGATTTGGGATTGTGTACAGTAGGAGTGAACGGGAAGGGGTTTGTGTCCATTGGGTTTGTGAACACTGGGATTGAACGGGAAGTTGTTTGGTTCCATTGGGCTTGTGTACAGTGGGAGTGAACGGGAATGCGTTTGTGTCCATTCGGATATAGTACAGTGGGAGAGAACGGGAAGTGGTTTGTGCCCATTGGGGTAGTGTACAGTGGGAGTGAGCGGGAAGGTTTTTGTGTCCATTGGGATTGCATATAGTGGCATTGAATGGGAATGTGTTTGCGTCCATTGGGATTGTGTACAGTGGGAGTGAATGGGAAGACGTTTGTGTCCATTGGGATTGTGTACAGTGGGAAAGAACTGGAAGGGGTTTGTGTCCGTTGGGATTGTGTACAGTGGGAGTGAACGGGAAGGGGTTTGGTTTCATTGGGACTGTGTACAGTGGGAGTGAATGGGAAGGGGTTTTGCTCCATTGAGATTGTGCACAGTGGGAATCAGCGTGAAGGGGTTTGAATTGGGATTGTGTACAGTAGATGTGAACGGGAAGGGGTTTGTGTCCATTGGGATTGTGTACAGTTGGAGAGAACTGGAAGGGGTTTGTTTCCATTGAGATTGTGTACAGTGGGAGTGAACGGGAAGCGGTTTGGTTCCATTGAGATTGTGTGCATTGGGAGTGAATGGGAAGGGGTTAGGGTCCTATGGGATTGTGTACAGTGGGAGTGAACGGGAATGCGTTTGTGTCCATTCGGATATAGTACAGTGGGAGAGAACGGGAAGGGGTTTGTGTCCTTTGGGATAGTGTACAGTGGGAGTGAACGGGAAGGTTTTTGTGTCCATTGGGATTGCATATAGTGGCATTGAATGGGAATGTGTTTGTGTCCATTGGGATTGTGTACAGTGGGAGTGAATGGGAAGAAGTTTGTGTCCATTGGGATTGGGTACAGTGGGAAAGAACTGGAAGGGGTTTGTGTCCATTGGGCTTGTGTACAGTGGGAGTGAACGGGAAGGGGTTTGGTTTCATTGGGACTGTGTACAGTGGGAGTGAATGGGAAGGGGTTTGGGTCCTTTGGGAATGTGTACAGTGGGAGTGAACGAGATGGGCTTTGGGTCCATTGGGATTGTGTACAGTGAGAGTGAACAGGAAGGGGATTGTGTCCATTGTGGATTGAGTACAGTGGGAGTGAACGGGAAGGGTTTTGCTTCCATTGCGATTGTGTACAGTGGGAGGGAGTGGGAAGGGAAATGTTTCCATGGGTATTGTGTACAGAGTGGGTGAATGAAAAGGCGTTTGTGTCCTTTGGGATTCTGTACTGTGGGTGTGAACGGTAAGTGGTTTGTGTCCATTGGGATTGGGGACAGTGGGAGTGAAATGGAACTGTTTTGGGTCCATTGGGATTGTGTACAGTGGGAGTGATCGGGAAGGTGTTTGGGTCCATTGGGATTGTGTACAGTGGGAGTGAACGAGATGGGCTTTGGGTCCATTGGGATTGTGTACAGTGAGAGTGAACAGGAAGGGGTTTGGTTCCATTGGGATTGTGTACAGTGGGAGTGAATGGGAAGGGGTTTGAGTCCATTGGGATTGTGTACAGTGGGAGCGAAAGGGAAAGGTTTTATGTCCAATGGGATTGTGTTCAGTGGGAGTGAACGGGAAGGGGTTTGTAATTAGGATTGTGTACAGTGGGAGTGAACGGGAAGTGATTTGGATTTGGGATTGTGTACAGAAGGAGTGAACGGGAAGGGGTTTGTGTCCATTGGGATTGAGTACACTGGGAGTGAACGGGAAGGGTTTTGGTTCCATTGGGATGTGTACAGTGGGAGTGAACAGGAAGGGGTTTGTTTTTGGTATTGTGTACAGTGGGAGTGAACAGGAAGGGGTTTGGGTCCATTCGGATTGTGTACAGTGGCAGTGAACGGGAGGGGCTTAGGTTCCATTGGGATTGTGTACAGTGGGAGTGAACGGGAATGGGATTGTGTTCATTGGGATTGGAAATAATGGGAATGAACAGTAAGGAGTTTCGGCCCATTGCGATTGTGTACAGTGGGAGTGAACAGGAAGGGGTTTGGGTCCATTGGGATTGTTTACAGTGGGAGTGAACAGGTAGGGCCTTGGGTCCATTGGGATTGTGTACAGTGGGAGTGAACAGGAAGGGGTTTGGTTCCATTGAGATTGTGCACAGTGGGAGTGAACAGGAAGGGGTTTGCGTCCATTTGGATTGTATACATTGGGAGTGAACGAGATGGACTTTGGGTCCATTGGGATTGTGTACAGTGAGAGTGAACAGGAAGGGGTTTGGGTCCATTGGGATTGTGTACATTGGTAAAGAACTGTTAGGGGTTTGTGTCCATTGTGATTGTGTACAGTGGGAGTGATCGGGAAGGGTTTTGGTTGCATTGGGATTTTTTACATTGGGAATGATGGGAAGGGGTTTGGTTCCATTGAGATTGTGAACAGTGGGAGTGAAGGGAGGGGATTTGGAATTGGGATTGTTTACAGTGGGAGCAAGCTGGAAGGGGTTTGCGTCCTTTGGGATGGTGTACAGTGGGAGTGAACGGGAAGGGGTTTGGGTGAATTGGGATTGTGCACAGTGGGAATGAATGAAAGGGGTTTGTGTCCATTGGGATTGTGTTCAGTGGGAGTGAACGGGAAGGGGTTTGGTTCCATTGGCATTGTCTACAGTGGGAGTGAGAGGGAAGGGGTTTGTAATTAGGATTGTGTACAGTGGGAGTGAACGGGAAGTGATTTGGATTTGGGATTGTGTACAGAAGTAGTGAACGGGAAGGGTTTTGTGTCCATTGGGATTGAGTACGCTGGGAGTGAACGGGAAGGGTATTGGGTCCATTGGGATTGTGTACAGTGGGAGTGAACAGGAAGGGGTTTGGGATTGGTATTGTGTACAGTGTGAGTGAACGGGAAGGGCTTAGGTTCCATTGGGATTGTGTACAGTAGGAGATAACGGGAAGGGAATTGTGTCCATTGGGATTGGAAACAATGGGAATGAAGAGTAAGGAGTTTCGGTCCATTGCGATTGTGTACAGTGGGAGTGAACAGGAAGGGGTTTCGGTCCATTGGGATTGTTTACAGTGGGAGTGAACAGGAAGGGCCTTGGGTCCATTGAGATTGAGTACAGTAGGAGTGAACAGGAAGGGGTTTGCATCCATTTGGTTTGTGTACAGTGGGAGTGAACGAGATGGACTTTGGGTCCATTGGGATTGTGTACAGGTAGAGTGAACAGGAAGGGGTTTGGGTCCATTGGGATTGTGTACAGTGGGAGTGTACAGGAAGGGGTTTTTTGTTCTTTGGGATTGTGCACAGTTGGAGTGAATTCGAAGGGGTTTGGTTCCATTGGGGTTGTGTACAGTGGGAGTGAATGGGAAGGGGTTTGGGTCCATTGGGATTGTGTACAGTGGGAGTGAAAGGGAAAGGGTTTTTGGCCAATGGGATTGTGTTCAGTGAGAGTATTCGGGAAGTGGTTTGGGTCCATTGGGATTGTCTACAGTGGGAGTGAGAGGGAATTGGTTTGTAATTAGGATTGTGTACAGTTGGAGTGAACGGGAAATGATTTGGATTTGGGATTGTGTACAGTAGGAGTGAACGGGAAGGGGTTTGTGTCCATTGGGTTTGTGAACACTGGGATTGAACGTGAAGTTGTTTGGTTCCATTGGGCTTGTGTACAGTGGGAGTGAACGGGAATGCGTTTGTGTCCATTCGGATATAGTACAGTGGGAGAGAACGGGAAGTGGTTTGTGCCCATTGGGGTAGTGTACAGTGGGAGTGAGCGGGAAGGTTTTTGTGTCCATTGGGATTGCATATAGTGGCATTGAATGGGAATGTGTTTGCGTCCATTGGGATTGTGTACAGTGGGAGTGAATGGGAAGACGTTTGTGTCCATTGGGATTGTGTACAGTGGGAAAGAACTGGAAGGGGTTTGTGTCCATTGGGATTGTGTACAGTGGGAGTGAGCGGGAAGGGATTTGGTTTCATTGGGACTGTGTACAGTGGGAGTGAATGGGAAGGCGTTTGCTCCATTGAGATTGTGCACAGTGGGAATCAGCGTGAAGGTGTTTGGAATTGGGATTGTGTTCAGTAGGAGTGAACGGGAAGTGTTTTGTGTCCATTGGGATTGTGTACAGTGGGAGTGAACTGGAAGGGGTTTGATTCCATTGAGATTGTGTACAGTGGGAGTGAACGGGAATGCGTTTGTGTCCATTCGGATATAGTACAGTGGGAGAGTAAGGGAAGGGGTTTGTGTCCTTTGGGATCGTGTACAGTGGGAGTGAACGGGAAGGTTTTTGTGTCCATTGGGATTGCATATAGTGGGATTGAATGGGAATGTGTTTGCGTCCATTGGGATTGTGTACAGTGGGAGTGAATGGGAAGAAGTTTGTGTCCAATGGGATTGTGTACAGTGGGAAAGAACTGGAAGGGTTTTGTGTCCATTGGGATTGTGTACATTGGGAATGATGGGAAGGGGTTTGGTTCCATTGAGATTGTGAACAGTGGGAGTGAATGAAAGGGGATTGTGACCATTGGGATTTTGTACAGTGGGAGTGAACGGGAAGGGGGTTGTGTCCATTAGGATTGTGTACATAGGGAGTTAACGGGAAACGGTTTGGGTCCATTGGGATTGTGTACAGTGGGAGTGAACAGGAATGGGTTTGGTTCCATTGGGATTGTGTACAGTGGGAGTGAACAGGAAGGGGTTTGAGTCCATTGGGTTTGTGTACAGTGGAATTAAAAGGGAAGGGATTTGGTTCCATTGAGATTGTGTACAGTGGGAGTGAACAGGAATGGGTTGGGTACATTGGGACTGTGTACAGTGGGAGTGAATGGGAAGGGTTTTTGCTCCATTGAGATAGGGCACAGTGGGAATCAGCGTGAAGGAGTTTGGAATTGGGATTGTGTACAGTAGAAGTGAACGGGAAGTGGTTTGTGTCCATTGGGATTGTGTACAGTGGGAGTGAACTGGAAGGGTTTTGTTTCCATTGAGATTGTGTACAGTGGGAGTGAACGGGAAGCGGTTTGGTTCCATCGGGATTGTGGGCAGTGGGAGTGAATGGGAAGTGGTTTGGGTCCATTGGGATTGTGTACAGTGGGATTGAACGGGAAGGGGTTTGTGTACATTGGGATTGTGTACAGTGGGAGTGAACAGGAAGGTTTTTGTGTCCATTGGGATTGCATATAGTGGGATTGAATGGGAATGTGTTTGCGTCTTTGGGATTGTGTACAGTGGGAGTAAATGGGAAGAAGTTTGTGTCCATTGGGATTGTTTACAGTGGGAAAGAACTGGAAGGGGTTTGTCTCCATTGGGATTGTGTACAGTGGGAGTGAACGGGAAGGGATTTGGTTTCAATGGGACTGTGTACATTGGGAGTGAATGGGAAGGGGTTTTGCTCAATTGAGATTGTGCACAGAGGGAATCAGCGTGAAGGGGTTTGGAATTGGGATTGTGTACAGTAGGAGTGAACGGGAAGTGGTTTGTGTCCATTGGGATTGTGTACAGTGGGAGTGAACTGGAAGGGGTTTGTTTCCATTGAGATTGTTTACAGTGGGAGTGAACGGGAAACGGTTTGGTTCCATTGGGATTGTGTGCAGTGGGAGTGAATGGGAAGGGGTTTGGTTCCATTGGGATTGTGTACAGTGGGAGTGAACGGGAATGCGTTTGTGTCCATTCGGATATAGTACAGTGGGAGAGAACGGGAAGGGGTTTGTGTCCTTTGGGATTGTGTACAGTGGGTGTGAACGGGAAGGTTTTTGTGTCCATTGGGATTGCATATAGTGGGATTGAATGGGATTGTGTTTGCGTCCATTGCGATTGTGTACAGTGGGAGTGAATGGGAAGAAGTTTGTGTCCATTGGGATTGTGTACAGTGGGATTAAAAAGGAAGGGATTTGGTTCCATTGAGATTGTGTACAGTGGGAGTGAACGGGAATGGGTTGGGTACATTCGGATTGTGTACAGTGGGATAAACGGGAAGGGATTTGGAATTGGGATTGTGTACAGTAGGAGTGAACGGGAAGGGATTTGTGTCCATTGGGATTGAGTACAGTGGGAGTGAACGGGAAGGGTTTTGCTTCCATTGCGATTGTGTACAGTGGGAGGGAGTGGGAAGGGAAATGTTTCCATGGGTATTGTGTACAGTGGGGGTGAATGAAAAGGCGTTTGTATCCTTTGGGATTCTGTACCGTGGGAGTGAACGGGAAGGGGTTCTTGTCCATTGGGATTGTGTACAGTAGAATTGAACAGGAAAGGGTATGTGTCCATTAGGATTGTGTACAGTGGGAGGGAACGTGTAGGGGTTTGGTTCCTTTGGGATTGTGTAAAGTGGGAGAGAACAGGAAGGGGTTTGGGATTGGGATTGTGTACAGTGGGATTGAACGGGAAGGGGTTTGTGTCCAATGGGATTGTGTACAGTAGGTCTGAACGGTAAGTGGTTTGTGTCCATTGGGATTGGGGACAGTGGGAGTGAACTGGAAGAGTTTTGGGTCCATTGGGATTGTGTACAGTGGCAGTGAACGGGATGGGGTTTGGTTCAATTGGGATTGTGTGCAGTGGGAGTGAATGGGAAGGGGATTGTGTCCATTGGGATTGTCTACAGTGGGAGTGAGAGGGAAGGGGTTTGTAATTAGGATTGTGTACAGTGGGAGTGAACGGGAAGTGATTTGGATTTGGGATTGTGTACAGAAGGAGTGAACGGGAAGGTGTTTGTGTCCATTGGGATTGAGTACACTGGGAGTGAACGGGAAGGGTTTTGGTTCCATTGGGATTGTGTACAGTGGGAGTGAACAGGAAGGGGTTTGGGTTTGGTATTGTGTACAGTGGGAGTGAACGGGAAGGGCTTAGGTTCCATTGGGATTGTGTACAGTGGGAGTGAACGGGAAGGGGATTGTGTCCATTGGTATTGGAAATAATGGGAATGAACAGTAAGGAGTTTCGGCCCATTGTGATTGTGTACAGTGGGAGTGAACAGGAAGGGGTTTGGGTCCATTGGGATTGGTTACAGTGGGAGTGAACAGGAAGGGCCTTGGGTCCATTGGGATTGTGTACAGTGGGAGTGAACAGGAAAGGGTTTGGGTCCATTGAGATTGTTTACAGTGGGAGTGAACAGGAAGGGGTTTGCGTCCATTTGGATTGTGTACAGTGGGAGTGAACGAGATGGCTTTGGGTCCATTGGGAGTGTGTACAGTGAGAGTGAACAGGAAGGGGTTTTTTGTTCTTTTGGATTGTGCACAGTTGGAGTGAATTCGAAGGGGTTTGGTTCCATTGGGATTGTGTACAGTGGGAGTGAATGGGAAGAGGTTTGGGTCCATTGGGATTGTGTACAGTGGGAGTTAACGGGAAAGGGTTTGTGTCCAATGGGATTGTGTTCAGTGGGAGTGAACGGGAAGGGCTTTGGGTCCATTGGGATTGTCTACAGGGCGAGTGAGAGGGAAGGGGTTTGTAATTAGGATTGTGTACAGTGGGAGTGAACGGGAAGTGATTTGGATTTGGGATTGTGTACAGTAGGAGTGAACGGGAAGGTGTTTGTGTCCATTGGGTTTGTGAACACTGCGATTGAACGGGAAGTGGTTTGGTTCCATTGGGCTTGTGTACAGTGGGAGTGAAAGGGAATGCGTTTGTGTCCATTCAGATATAGTATAGTGGGAGAGAACGGGAAGGGGTTTGTGTCCATTGGGATAGTGTACAGTGGGAGTGAACAGGAAGGTTTTTGTGTCCATTGGGATTGCATATAGTGGGATTGAATGGGAATGTGTTTGCGTCTTTGGGATTGTGTACAGTGGGAGTAAATGGGAAGAAGTTTGTGTCCATTGGGATTGTTTACAGTGGGAAAGAACTGGAATGGTTTTGTCTCCATTGGGATTGTGTACATTGGGAGTGAACGGGAAGGGGTTTGGTTTCAATGGGACTGTGTACATTGGGAGTGAATGGGAAGGGGTTTTGCTCAATTGAGATTGTGCACAGAGGGAATCAGCGTGAAGGGGTTTGGAATTGGGATTGTGTACAGTAGGAGTGAACGGGAAGTGGTTTGTGTCCATTGGGATTGTGTACAGTGGGAGTGAACTGGAAGGGGTTTGTTTCCATTGAGATTGTGTACAGTGGGAGTGAACGGGAAGCGTTTTGGTTCCATTGGGATTGTGTGCAGTGGGAGTGAATGGGAAGGGGTTTGGGTCCATTGGGATTGTGTACAGTGGGAGTGAACGGGAATGCGTTTGTGTCCATTTGGATATAGTACAGTGGGAGAGAACGGGAAGGGGTTTGTGTCCTTTGGGATAGTGTACAGTGGGAGTGAACGGGAAGGTTTTTGTGTCCATTGGGAATGCATATAGTGGGATTGAATGGGATTGTGTTTGCGTCCATTGCGATTGTGTACAGTGGGAGTGAATGGGAAGAAGTTTGTGTCCATTGGGATTGTGTACAGTGGGATTAAAAGGGAAGGGATTTGGTTCCATTGAGATTGTGTACAGTGGGAGTGAACGGGAATGGGTTTGGTACATTGGGATTGTGTACAGTGCAAGTGACCAGGAAGGGTTTTGGGTCCATTAGGATTGTGTACAGTGGGAGTGAATGGGAAGGGGTTTGGTTTCATTGGGACTGTGTACAGTGGGAGTGAATGGGAAGGGTTTTTGGTCCATTGAGATAGGGCACAGTGGGAATCAGCGTGAAGGGGTTTGGAATTGGGATTGTGTACAGTAGGAGTGAACGGGAAGTGGTTTGTGTCCATTGGGATTGTGTACAGTGGGAGTGAACTGGAAGGGGTTTGTTTCTATTGAGATTGTGTACAGTGGGAGTGAACGGGAAGCGGTTTGGTTCCATTGGGATTGTGGGCAGTGGGAGTGAATGGGAAGTGGTTTGGGTCCATTGGGATTGTGTACAGTGGGATTGAACGGGAAGGGGTTTGTGTACATTGGGATTGTGTACAGTGGGATAAACGGGAAGGGATTTGGAATTGGGATTGTGTACAGTAGGAGTGAACGGGAAGGGATTTGTGTCCATTGGGATTGAGTACAGTGGGAGTGAACGGGAAGGGTTTTGCTTCCATTGCGATTGTTTACAGTGGGAGGGAGTGGGAAGGGAAATGTTTCCATGGGTATTATGTACAGTGTGGGTGAATGAAAAGGCGTTTGTATCCTTTGGGATTCTGTACCGTGGGAGTGAATGGGAAGGGGTTCTTGTCCATTGGGATTGTATACAGTAGAATTGAACAGGAAAGGGTTTGTGTCCATTAGGATTGTGTACAGTGGGAGGGAACGTGTAGGGGTTTGGTTCCTTTGGGATTGTGTAAAGTGGGAGAGAACAGGAAGGGGTTTGGGATTGGGATTGTGTACAGCGGGAGTGAACGGGAAGGGGTTTGTGTCCAATGGGATTGTGTACAGTAGGTCTGAACGGTAAGTGGTTTGTGTCCATTGGGATTGGGGACAGTGGGAGTGAACTGGAAGAGTTTTGGGTCCATTGGGATTGTGTACAGTGGCAGTGAACGGGAAGGGGTTTGGGTCCATTGGGATTGTGTACAGTGGGAGTGAACGAGATGGGCTTTGCGTCCATTGGGATTGTGTACAGTTAGAGTGAACAGGAAGGGGTTTGGGTCCATTGGGATTGTGGACAGTGGGAGTGTACAGGAAGGGGTTTTTTGTTCTTTGGGATTGTGCACAGTTGGAGTGAATTCGAAGGGGTTTGGTTCCATTGGGATTGTGTACAGTGGGAGTGAATGGGAAGGGGTTTGAGTCCATTGGGATTGTGTACAGTGGGAGTGAAAGGGAAAGATTTTATGTCCAATGGGATTGTGTTCAGTTGGAGTGAATGGGAAGGGGATTGGGTCCATTGGGATTGTCTACAGTGGGAGTGAGAGGGAAGGGGTTTGTAATTAGGATTGTGTACAGTGGGAGTGAACGGGAAGTGATTTGGATTTGGGATTGTGTACAGAAGGATTGAACGGGAAGGTGTTTGTGTCCATTGGGATTGAGTACACTGGGAGTGAACGGGAAGGGTTTTGGTTCCATTGGGATTGTGTACAGTGGGAGTGAACAGGAAGGGGTTTGGGTTTGGTATTGTGTACAGTGGGAGTGAACGGGAAGGGCTTAGGTTCCATTGGGATTGTGTACAGTGGGAGTGAACGGGAAGGGGATTGTGTCCATTGGTATTGGAAATAATGGGAATGAACAGTAAGGAGTTTCGTCCCTTTGTGATTGTGTACAGTGGGAGTGAACAGGAAGGGGTTTGGGTCCATTGGGATTGTTTACAGTGGGAGTGAACAGGAAGGGCCTTGGGTCCATTGGGATTGTGTACAGTGGGAGTGAACAGGAAAGGGTTTGGGTCCATTGAGATTGTTTACAGTGGGAGTGAATAGGAAGGGGTTTGCGTCCATTTGGATTGTGTACAGTGGGAGTGAACGAGATGGCTTTGGGTCCATTGGGAGTGTGTACAGTGAGACTGAACAGGAAGGGGTTTGGGTCCTTTGGGATTGTGTACAGTGGGAGTGTACAGGAAGGGGTTTTTTGTTCTTTTGGATTGTGCACAGTTGGAGTGAATTCGAAGGGGTTTGGTTCCATTGGGATTGTGTACAGTGGGAGTGAATGGGAAGAGGTTTGGGTCCATTGGGATTGTGTACAGTGGGAGGTAACGGGAAAGGGTTTGTGTCCAATGGGATTGTGTTCAGTGGGAGTGAACGGGAAGGGCTTTGGGTGCATTGGGATTGTCTACAGGGCGAGTGAGAGGGAAGGGGTTTGTAATTAGTATTGTGTACAGTGGGAGTGAACGGGAAGTGATTTGGATTTGGGATTGTGTACAGTCGGAGTGAACGGGAAGGTGTTTGTGTCCATTGGGTTTGTGAACACTGCGATTGAACGGGAAGTGGTTTGGTTCCATTGGGCTTGTGTACAGTGGGAGTGAAAGGGAATGCGTTTGTGTCCATTCAGATATAGTACAGTGGGAGAGAACGGGAAGGGGTTTGTGTCCATTGGGATAGTGTACAGTGGGAGTGAACAGGAAGGTTTTTGTGTCCATTGGGATTGCATATAGTGGGATTGAATGGGAATGTGTTTGCGTCTTTGGGATTGTGTACAGTGGGAGTAAATGGGAAGAAGTTTGTGTCCATTGGGATTGTTTACAGTGGGAAAGAACTGGAAGGGGTTTGTCTCCATTGGGATTGTGTACAGTGGGAGTGAACGGGAAGGGGTTTGGTTTCAATGGGACTCTGTTCATTGGGAGTGAATGGGAAGGGGTTTTGTTCAATTGAGATTGTGCACAGAGGGACTCAGCGTGAAGGGTTTTGGAATTGGGATTGTGTACAGTAGGAGTGAACGGGAAGTGATTTGTGTCCATTGGGATTGTGTACAGTGGGAGTGAACTGGAAGGGGTTTGTTTCCATTGAGATTGTGTACAGTGGGAGTGAACGGGAAGCGGTTTGGTTCAATTGGGATTGTGTGCAGTGGGAGTGAATGGGAAGGGGTTTGGGTCCATTGGGATTGTGTACAGTGGGAGTGAACGGGAATGCGTTTGTGTCCATTCGGATATAGTACAGTGGGAGAGAACGGGAAGGGGTTTGTGTCCTTTGGGATAGTGTACAGTGGGAGTGAACGGGAAGGTTTTTGTGTCAATTGGGATTGCATATAGTGGGATTGAATGGGATTGTGTTTGCGTCCATTGCGATTGTGTACAGTGGGATTGAATGGGAAGACGTTTGTGTCCATTGGGATTGTGTACAGTGGGATTAAAAGGGAAGGGATTTGGTTCCATTGAGATTGTGTACAGTGGGAGTGAACGGGAATGGGTTGGGTACATTGGGATTGTGTACAGTGCAAGTGACCAGGAAGGGGTTTGGGTCCATTAGGATTGTGTACAGTGGGAGTGAATGGGAAGGGGTTTGGTTTCATTGGGACTGTGTACAGTGGGAGTGAATGGGAAGGGGTTTTGCTCCATTGAGATAGTGCACAGTGGGCATCAGCGTGTAGGGTTTTGGAATTGGGATTGTGCACAATAGGAGTGAAGGGGAAGGGGTTTGTGTCCATTGGGATTGTGTACAGTGGGAGTGAACTGGAAGGGGTTTGTTTCCATTGAGATAGTGTACAGTGGGAGTGAACGGGAAGCTGTTTGGTTCCATTGGGATTGTGGGCAGTGGGAGTGAATGGGAAGTGGTTTGGGTCCATTGGGATTGTGTACAGTGGGATTGAACGGGAAGGGGTTTGTGTACATTGGGATTGTGTACAGTGGGAT
Organism: Carcharodon carcharias; assembly: GCF_017639515.1. NCBI lineage: Eukaryota > Metazoa > Chordata > Chondrichthyes > Lamniformes > Lamnidae > Carcharodon > Carcharodon carcharias. Next base: position 664,904 of record NW_024470797.1, on the reverse strand, counting down.
AAACGGGAAGGGATTTGGAATTGGGATTGTGTACAGTAGGAGTGAATGGGAAGGGATTTGTGTCCATTGGGATTGAGTACAGTGGGAGTGAATGGGAAGGGTTTTGCTTCCATTGCGATTGTGTACAGTGGGAGGAAGTGGGAAGGGAAATGTTTCCATGGCTATTGTGTACAGTGGGGGTGAATGAAAAGGCGTTTGTGTCCTTTGGGATTCTGTACCGTGGGAGTGAACGGGAAGGGGTTCTTGTCCATTGGGATTGTGTACAGTAGAATTGAACAGGAAAGGGTTTGTGTCCATTAGGATTGTGTACAGTGGGAGGGAACGTGTAGGGGTTTGGGACATTGGGATTGTGAAAAGTGGGAGTGAACAGGAAGGGGTTTGGGATTGGGATTGTGTGCAGTGGGAGTGAACGGGAAGGGGTTTCTGTCCATTGGGATTGTGAACAGTAGGTGTGAACGGTATGTGGTTTGTGTCCATTGGGATTGGGTACAGTGGGAGTGAACTGGAAGGGTTTTGGGTCCATTGGGATTGTGTACAGTGGGAGTGAATGGCAAGGGGTTTGGGTCCATTGGGAATGTGTATAGTGGGAGTGAACGAGATGGGCTTTGGGTCCATTGGGATTGTGTACAGTGAGAGTGAACAGGAAGTGGTTTGTGTCCATTGGGATCGAGTACAGTGGGAGTGAACGGGAAGGGTTTTGCTTCCAATGCGATTGTGTTTGCTTCCAATGCGATTGTGTACAGTGGGAGGGATTGGGAAGGGAAATGTTTCCATGGGTATTGTGTACAGTGGGGGTGAATGAAAAGGCGTTTGTGTCCATTGGGATTCTGTACAGTGGGATTGAACGGGAAGGGGTTTGTGTCCATTGGGATTGTGTACAGTGGGAGTGAACGGGAAGGGGTTTGGGTCCTTTGGGATTGTGTAAAGTTGGAGTGAACAGGAAGGGGTTTGGGATTGGGATTGTGTACAATGGGAGTGAACAGGAAGGGGTTTGGGATTGGGATTGTGTACAGTGGGAGTGAACGGGAAGGGGTTTGTGTCCAATGGTATTGTGTATAGTAGGTCCGACTTTTCAACAGTTAGAAAGTATTGTATTCTATCCTTTTCAGGACCAAAGTGGAAGACCTCACGTTTTTTGTGTCCATTGGGATTGGGGACAGTGGGAGTGACCTGGAAGAGTTTTGCGTCCATTGGGATTGTGTACATTGGGAGTGAACGGGAAGGGGTTTGGGTCCATTGGGATTATGTACAGTGGGAGTGAACGAGATGGGCTTTGGGTCCATTGGGATTGTGTACAGTGAGAGTGAACAGGAAGGTGTTTGGTTCCATAGGGATTGTGTACAGTGGGAGTGAAAGGGAAAGGTATTATGTCCAAAGGGATTGTGTTCAGTGGGAGTGAACGGGAAGGGGATTGGGTCCATTGGGATTGTCTACAGTGGGAGTGAGAGGGAAGGGGTTTGTAATTAGGATTGTGTACAGTGGGAGTGAACGGGAAGTGATTTGGATTTGGGATTGTGTACAGAAGGAGTGAACGGGAAGGTGTTTGTGTCCATTGGGATTGAGTACACTGGGAGTGAACGGGAAGGGTTTTGGTTCCATTGGGATTGTGTACAGTGGGAGTGAACAGGAAGGGGTTTGGGTTTGGTATTGTGTACAGTGGGAGTGAACGGGAAGGGCTTAGGTTCCATTGGGATTGTGTACAGTGGGAGTGAACGGGAAGGGGATTGTGTCCATTGGTATTGGAAATAATGGGAATGAACAGTAAGGAGTTTCGACCCATTGTGATTGTGTACAGTGGGAGTGAACAGGAAGGGGTTTGGGTCCATTGGGATTGTTTACAGTGGGAGTGAACAGGAAGGGCCTTGGGTCCATTGGGATTGTTTCCAGTGGGAGTGAGCGGGAAGGGCCTTGGGTCCATTGGGATTGTGTACAGTGGGAGTGAACAGGAAAGGGTTTGGGTCCATTGAGATTGTTTACAGTGGGAGTGAACAGGAAGGGGTTTGTGTCCATTTGGATTGTGTACAGTAGGAGTGAACGAGATAGGCTTTGGGTCCATTGGGAGTGTGTACAGTGAGAGTGAACAGGAAGGGGTTTGGGTCCATTGGGATTGTGTACAGTGGGAGTGTACAGGAAGGGGTTTTTTGTTCTTTGGGATTGTGCACAGTTGGAGTGAATTCGAAGGGGTTTGGTTCCATTGGGATTGTGTACAGTGGGAGTGAATGGGAAGGGGTTTGAGTCCATTGGGATTGTGTACAGTGGGAGTGAAAGGGAATGGTTTTATGTCCAATGGGATTGTGTTCAGTGGGAGTGAACGGGAAGGGGATTGGGTCCATTGGGATTGTCTACAGTGGGAGTGAGAGGGAAGGGGTTTGTAATTAGGATTGTGTACAGTGGGAGTGAACGGGAAGTGATTTGGATTTGGGATTGTGTACAGAAGGAGTGAACGGGAAGGTGTTTGTGTCCATTGGGATTGAGTACACTGGGAGTGAACGGGAAGGGTTTTGGTTCCATTGGGATTGTGTACAGTGGGAGTGAACAGGAAGGGGTTTGGGTTTAGTATTGTGTACAGTGGGAGTGAACAGGAAGGGGTTTGGGATTGGTATTGTCTACAGTGGGAGTGAACGGGAAGGGCTTAGGTTCCATTGGGATTGTGTACAGTGGGAGTGAACGGGAACGGGATTGTGTCCATTTGTATTGGAAATAATGGGAATGAACAGTAAGGAGTTTCGGCCCATTGTGATTGTGTACAGTGGGAGTGATCAGGAAGGGGATTGGGTCCATTGGGATTGTTCACAGTGGGAGTGAACAGGAAGGGCCTTGGGTCCATTGGGATTGTGTACAGTGGGAGTGAACAGGAAAGGGTTTGGGTCCATTGAGATTGTTTACAGTGGGAGTGAACAGGAAGGGGTTTGCGTCCATTTGGATTGTGTAGAGTAGGAGTGAACGAGATGGGCTTTGGGTCCATTGGGAGTGTGTATAGTGAGAGTGAACAGGAAGTGGTTTGGGTCCATTGGGATTGTGTACAGTGGGAGTGTACAGGAAGGGATTTTTTGTTCTTTTGGATTGTGCACAGTTGGAGTGAATTCGAAGGGGTTTGGTTCCATTGGGATTGTGTACAATGGGAGTAAATGGGAAGGGGTTTGTGTCCAATGGGATTGTGTTCAGTGGGAGTGAACGGGAAGGGCTTTGGGTCCATTGGGATTGTCTACAGTGGGAGTGAGAGGGAAGGGGTTTGTAATTAGGATTGTGTACAGTGGGAGTGAACGGGAAGTGATTTGGATTTGGGATTGTGTACAGTAGGAATGAACGGGAAGGGGTTTGTGTCCATTGGGTTTGTGAACACTGGGATTGAACGGGAAGTGGTTTGGTTCCATTGGGCTTGTGTACAGTGGGATTTAACGGGAATGCATTTGTGTCCATTCGGATATAGTACAGTGGGAGAGAACGGGAAGGGGTTTGTGTCCATTGGGATAGTGTACAGTGGGAGTGAACAGGAAGGTTTTTGTGTCCATTGGGATTGCATATAGTGGGATTGAATTGGAATGTGTTTGCGTCCTTTGGGATTGTTTACAGTGGGAGTGAATGGGAAGAAGTTTGTGTCCATTGGGATTGTGTACAGTGGGAAAGAACTGGAAGGGGTTTGTCTCCATTGGGATTGTGTACAGTGGGAGTGAACGGGAAGGGGTTTGGTTTCAATGGGACTGTGTACATTGGGACTGAATGGGAAGGGGTTTTGCTCAATTGAGATTGTGCACAGAGGGAATCAGCGTGAAGGGGTTTGAAATTGGGATTGTGTACACTAGGAGTGAACGGGAAGTGGTTTGTGTCCAATGGGATTGTGTACAGTGGGAGTGAACTGGAAGGGGTTTGTTTCCATTGAGATTGTGTACAGTGGTAGTGAACGGGAAGCGGTTTGGTTCCATTGGGACTGTGTGCAGTGGGAGTGAATGGGAAGGGGTTTGTGTCCATTGGGATTGTGTACAGTGGGAGTGAACGGGAAGGTTTTTGTGTCCATTGGGATTGCATATAGTGGGATTGAATGGGAATGTGTTTGCGTCCATTGGGATTGTGTACAGTGGGAGTGAATGGGAAGAAGTTTGTGTCCATTGGGATTTTTACAGTGGGAAAGAACTGGAAGGATTTTGTGTCCATTGGGATTGTGTACATTGGGAATGATGGGAAGGGGTTTGGTTCCATTAAGATTGTGAACAGTGGGAGTGAAGGGAGGGGATTTGGAATTGGGATTGTTTACAGAGGGAGCAAGCTGGAAGTTGTTTGTGTCCTTTGGGATTGTGTACAGTGGGAGTGAACGGAAGGGGTTTGGGGGAATTGGGATTGTGCGCAGTGGGAGTCAATGAAAAGGTTTGTGTCCATTGGGATTGTGTACAGTGGGAGTGAACGGGAAGGGGGTTGTGTCCTTTTGGATTGTGTACATAGGGAGTGAACGGGAATGGGTTTGGGTCCATTGGGATTGTGTACAGTGGAAGTGAACGGGAAGGAATTTGGTTCCATTGGGATTGTGTACAGTGGGAGTGAACGGGAAGGGCTATGGGTGCTTTGGGATTGTGTACAGTGGGATTTTAAAAGGAAGTGATTTTGGTTCCATTGAGATTATGTACAGTGGCAGTGAACGGGAAGTGGTTTGGTCCATTGGGATTGGGAACACTGGGAGTGAGCGGGAAGTGGTTTGGTGCCATTGGGATTCCATACATTGGGAGTGAAAGGGAATGTGTTTGTGTCCATTCGGATTGTGTACAGTGGGAGAGAACGGGAAGGGGTTTGGGTCCATTGGGATTGTGTACAGTGGGAGTGAATATGAAGGGGTTTGTGTCCATTGGGATTGTGAACACTGGGAGTGAACGGGAAGTGGTTTGGTTCCATTGGGATTGTGTACATTTGGAGTGAATAGGAATGCGTTTTTGTCGATTGGGATTGTGTACAGTTGGAGTGAATGGGAAGGGGTTTGGGTCATTGGGATTGTGTACAGTGGGAGTGAACGGTAAGGGGTTTGGGTCCATTGGGATTTTGTGCAGTAGGAGTGAATGGGAAGGGGTTTGTGTCCATTGTGATTGTGTATAGTGTTAGTGAGCGGGAAGGAGTTTGGATCCATTGGGATTGTGTACAGTGGGAGAGAACGGGAATTGTTTTGGGTCCATTGGGATTGTGTACAGTTGGATTGAAGAAGAAGTGGTTTGGTTCCATTGGGATTGTGCACAGTGCAAGTGACCAGGAAGGGGTTTGGGTCCATTAGGATTGTGTACAGTGGGAGTGAATGGGAAGGGGTTTGGTTTCATTGGGACTGTGTACAGTGGGAGTGAATGGGAAGGGGTTTTGCTCCATTGAGATTTTGCACAGTTGGAATCAGCATGAAGGGGTTTTGAATTGGGATTGTGTACAGTACGAGTGAACGGGAAGGGATTTGTGTCCATTGGTATTGTGTACAGTGGGAGTGAACTGGAAGGGGATTGTTTCCATTGAGATTGTGTACAGTGGGAGTGAACGGGAAGCGGTTTGGTTCCATTGGGATTGTGTGCAGTGGGAGTGAATGAGAAGGGGTTTCGGTCCATTGGGATTGTGTACAGTGGGAGTGAACGGGAAGGGGTTTGTGTCCATTGGGATTGTGTACAGTGGGAGTGAATGGGAAGAAGTTTGTGTCCATTGGGATTTTTACAGTGGGAAAGAACTGGAAGGATTTTGTGTCCATTGGGATTGTGTACATTGGGAATGATGGGAAGGGGTTTGGTTCCATTAAGATTGTGAACAGTGGGAGTGAAGGGAGGGGATTTGGAATTGGGATTGTTTACAGAGGGAGCAAGCTGGAAGTTGTTTGTGTCCTTTGGGATTGTGTACAGTGGGAGTGAACGGGAAGGGGTTTGGGGGAATTGGGATTGTGCGCAGTGGGAGTCAATGAAAAGGGTTTGTGTCCATTGGGATTGTGTACAGTGGGAGTGAACGGGAAGGGGGTTGTGTCCTTTTGGATTGTGTACATAGGGAGTGAACGGGAATGGGTTTGGGTCCATTGGGATTGTGTACAGTGGAAGTGAACAGGAATGGGTTTGGTTCCATTGGGATTGTGTACAGTGGGAGTGAACGGGAAGGGGTTTGAGTCCATTGGGATTGTGTACAGTGGGATTAAAAGGGAAGGGATTTGGTTCCATTGAGATTGTGTACAGTGGGAGTGAACGGGAAGGGGTTGGGTCCATTGGGATTGTGAACACTGGGAGTGAGCGGGAAGTGGTTTGGTGCCATTGGGATTCCATACATTGGGAGTGAAAGGGAATGTGTTTGTGTCCATTCGGATTGTGTACAGTGGGAGAGAACGGGAAGGGGTTTGGGTCCATTGGGATTGTGTACAGTGGGAGTGAATATGAAGGGGTTTGTGTCCATTGGGATTGTGAACACTGGGAGTGAACGGGAAGTGGTTTGGTTCCATTGGGATTGTGTACATTTGGAGTGAATAGGAATGCGTTTTTGTCGATTGGGATTGTGTACAGTTGGAGTGAATGGGAAGGGGTTTGGGTCATTGGGATTGTGTACAGTGGGAGTGAACGGTAAGGGGTTTGGGTCCATTGGGATTTTGTGCAGTAGGAGTGAATGGGAAGGGGTTTGTGTCCATTGTGATTGTGTATAGTGTTAGTGAGCGGGAAGGAGTTTGGATCCATTGGGATTGTGTACAGTGGGAGAGAACGGGAATTGTTTTGGGTCCATTGGGATTGTGTACAGTTGGATTGAAGAAGAAGTGGTTTGGTTCCATTGGGATTGTGCACAGTGCAAGTGACCAGGAAGGGGTTTGGGTCCATTAGGATTGTGTACAGTGGGAGTGAATGGGAAGGGGTTTGGTTTCATTGGGACTGTGTACAGTGGGAGTGAATGGGAAGGGGTTTTGCTCCATTGAGATTTTGCACAGTTGGAATCAGCATGAAGGGGTTTTGAATTGGGATTGTGTACAGTACGAGTGAACGGGAAGGGATTTGTGTCCATTGGTATTGTGTACAGTGGGAGTGAACTGGAAGGGGATTGTTTCCATTGAGATTGTGTACAGTGGGAGTGAACGGGAAGCGGTTTGGTTCCATTGGGATTGTGTGCAGTGGGAGTGAATGAGAAGGGGTTTCGGTCCATTGGGATTGTGTACAGTGGGAGTGAACGGGAAGGGGTTTGTGTACATTGGGATTGTGTGCAGTGGGATAAACGAGAAGGGATTTGGAATTGGGATTGTGTACAGTAGGAGTGAACGGGAAGGGATTTGTGTCCATTGGGATTGAGTACAGTGGGTGTGAACGGGAAGGGTTTTGCTTCCATTGCGATTGTGTACAGTGGGAGGGGGTGGGAAGGGTTTTGGGTCCTTTGGGATTGTTTAAAGTGGGAGTGAACAGGAAGGGGTTTGGGATAGGGATTGTGTACAGTGGGAGTGAACGGGAAGGTGTTTGTGTCCATTGGGATTGGGTACAGTGGGAGTGAACTTGAAGGGTTTTGGGTCCATTGGCATTGTGTAGAGTGGGAGTGAACAGGAAGGGGTTTGGGTCCATTGGGATTGTGTACAGTGGGAGTGTACAGGAAGGGGTCTTTTGTTCTTTGGGTTTGTGCACAGTTGGAGTGAATTCGAAGGAGTTTGGTTCCATTGGGATTGTGTACAATGGGAGTGAATGGGAAGGGGTTTGTATTTAGGATTGTGTACAGTGGGAGTGAACGGGAAGTGATTTGGATTTGGGATTGTGTACAGAAGGAGTGAACGGGAAGGGGTTTGTGTCCATCGGGATTGAGTACACTGGGAGTGAACGGGAAAGGTTTTGGTTCCATTGGGATTGTGTACAGTGGGAGTGAACGGGAAGGGGATTGTGTCCATTGGGATTGGAAACAATGGGAATGAACAGTAAGGAGTTTCGTTCCATTGCGATTGTGTACAGTGGGAGTGAACAGGAAGGGGTTTGGGTCCATTGGGATTGTTTACAGTGGGAGTGAACAGGAAGGGCCTTGGGTCCATTGGGATTGTGTACAGTGGGCGTAAACAGGAAGGGGTTTGGGTCCATTGAGAATTGTGTACAGTGGTAGTGAACAGGAAGGGTTTTGCGTCCATTTGGATTGTGTACAGTGGGAGTGAACGAGATGGGCTTTGGGTCCATTGGGATTGTGTACAGTGAGAGTGAACAGGAAGGGGTTTGGGTCCATTGGGATTGTGTACAGTGGGAGTTTACAGGAAGGGGTTTTTTGTTCTTGGGATTGTGCACAGTTGGAGTGAATTCGAAGTGTTTTGGTTCCATTGGGATTGCGTACAGTGGGAGTGAACGGGAAAGGGTTTGTGTTTAGGATTGTGTACAGTGGGAGTGAACGGGAAGGGGTTTGTGTCCTTTGGGATAGTGTACAGTGGGAGTGAACGGGAAGGTTTTTGTGTCCATTGGGATTGGATATAGTGGGATTGAATGGGAATGTGTTTGCGTCCATTGGGATTGTGTACAGTGGGAGTGAATGGGAAGAAGTTTGTGTCCATTGGGATTGTGTACAGTGGGAAAGAACTGGAAGGGTTTTGTGTCCATTGGGATTGAGTAGAGTGGGAGTGAACGGGAAGGGTTTTGGTTTCATTGGGACTGTGTACAGTGGGAGTGAATGGGTAGGGGTTTTGCTCCATTGAGATTGTGCACAATGGGAATCAGCGTGAAGGGGTTTGGAATTGGGATTGTGTACAGTAGGAGTGAACGGGAAGGGGGTTGTGTCCATTGGGATTGTGTACAGTGGGAGTGAACTGGTAGGGGTTTGTTTTCATTGAGATTGTGTACAGTGGGAGTGAACGGGAAGCGGTTTGGTTCCATTGGGATTGTGTACAGTGGGAGTGAACGGGAAGGGTTTTGAGTCCATTGGGATTGTGTACAGTGGGATTAAAAGGGAAGGGATTTGGTTCCATTGAGATTGTGTACAGTGGGAGTGAACGGGAAGGGGTTGGGTCCATTGGGATTGTGAACACTGGGAGTGAACGGGAAGTGGTTTGGTTCCATTGGGATTGTGTACATTGGGAGTGAATAGGAATGCGTTTGTATCGATTGGGATTGTGTACAGTTGGAGTGAACGGTAAGGGGTTTGGGTCCATTGGGATTTTGTGCAGTAGGAGTGCATGGGAAGGGGTTTGTGTCCATTGTGATTGTGTATAGTGTTAGTGAGCGGGAAGGAGTTTGGATCCATTGGGATTGTGTACAGTGGGAGTGAATGGGAATTGTTTTGGGTCCATTGGGATTGTGTACAGTTGGATTGAAGAAGAAGTGGTTTGGTTCCATTGGGATTGTGCACAGTGCAAGTGACCAGGAAGGGGTTTGGGTCCATTAGGATTGTATACAGTGGGAGTGAATGGGAAGGGGTTTGGTTTCATTGGGACTGTGTACAGTGGGAGTGAATGGTAGGGGGTTTTGCTCCATTGAGATTTTGCACAGTTGGAATCAGCGTGAAGGGGTTTTGAATTGGGATTGTGTACAGTGGGAGTGAACTGGAAGGGGATTGTTTCCATTGAGATTGTGTACAGTGGGAGTGAACGGGAAGCGGTTTGGTTCCATTGGGATTGTGTGCAGTGGGAGTGAATGAGAAGGGGTTTGGGTCCATTGGGATTGTGTACAGTGGGAGTGAACGGGAAGGGGTTTGTGTACATTGGGATTGTGTACAGTGGGATAAACGAGAAGGGATTTGGAATTGGGATTGTGTACAGTGGGAGTGAACGGGAAGGGATTTGTGTCCATTGGGATTGAGTACAGTGGGTGTGAACGGGAAGGGTTTTGCTTCCATTGCGATTGTGTACAGTGGGAGGGGGTGGGAAGGGTTTTGGGTCCTTTGGGATTGTTTAAAGTGGGAGTGAACAGGAAGGGGTTTGGGATAGGGATTGTGTACAGTGGGAGTGAACGGGAAGGTGTTTGTGTCCAATGGGATTGTGTACAGTAGGTGTGAACGGTAAGTGGTTTTGTCCATTGGGATTGGGTACAGTGGGAGTGAACTTGAAGGGTTTTGGGTCCATTGGCATTGTGTACAGTGGGAGTGAACAGGAAGGGGTTTGGGTCCATTGGGATTGTGTACAGTGGGAGTGTACAGGAAGGGGTTTTTTGTTCTTTGGGTTTGTGCACAGTTGGAGTGAATTCGAAGGAGTTTGGTTCCATTGGGATTGTGTACAGTGGGAGTGAATGGGAAGGGATTTGTATTTAGGATTGTGTACAGTGGGAGTGAACGGGAAGTGATTTGGATTTGGGATTGTTTACAGAAGGAGTGAACGGGAAGGGGTTTGTGTCCATCGGGATTGAGTACACTGGGAGTGAACGGGAAAGGTTTTGGTTCCATTGGGATTGTGTACAGTGGGAGTGAACAGGAAGGGGTTTGGGTTTGGTATTGTTTACAGTGGGAGTGAACGGGAAGGGCTTAGGTTCCATTGGGATTGTGTACAGTAGGAGATAACGGGAAGGGAATTGTGTCCATTGGGATTGGAAACAATGGGAATGAACAGTAAGGAGTTTCGTTCCATTGCGATTGTGTACAGTGGGAGTGAACAGGAAGGGGTTTGGGTCCATTGGGATGGTTTACAGTGGGAGTGAACAGGAAGGGCCTTGGGTCCATTGGGATTGTGTACAGTGGGAGTAAACAGGAAGGGGTTTGGGTCCATTGAGAATTGTGTACAGTGGTAGTGAACAGGAAGGGGTTTGCGTCCATTTGGATTGTGTACAGTGGGAGTGAACGAGATGGGCTTTGGGTCCATTGGGATTGTGTACAGTGAGAGTGAACAGGAAGGGGTTTGGGTCCATTGGGATTGTGTACAGTGGGAGTGAACTGGTAGGGGTTTGTTTCCATTGAGATTGTGTACAGTGGGAGTGAACGGGAAGCGGTTTTTTCCATTGGGATTGTGTGCAGTGGGGGTGAATGGGAATGCGTTTGTGTCCATTCGGATATAGTACAGTGGGAGAGAACGGGAAGGGGTTTGTGTCCTTTGGGATAGTGTACAGTGGGAGTGAACGGGATGGTTTTTGTGTCCATTGGGATTGCATATAGTGGGATTGAATGGGAATGTTTTTGCGTCCATTGGGATTGTGTACAGTGGGAGTGAATGGGAAGAAGTTTGTGTCCATTGGGATTGTGTACAGTGGGAAAGAACTGGAAGGGGTTTGGGTCCATTGGGATTGTCTACTTTGGGAATGATGGGAAGGGGTTTGGTTCCATTGAGATTGTGAACAGTGGGAGTGAAGGGAGGGGATTTGGAATTGGGATTGTTTACAGAGGGAGCAAGCTGGAAGGGGTTTGTGTCCTTTGGTATTGTGTACAGTGGGAGTGAACGGGAAGGGGTTTGGGGGAATTGGGATTGTGTACAGTGGGAGTGAATGAAAGGGGTTTGTATCCATTGGGATTGTGTACAGTGGGAGTGAACGGGAAGGGGGTTGTGTCCATTAGGATTGTGTACATAGGGAGTGAACGGGAATGGGTTGGGTCCATTGGGATTGTGTACAGTGGGAGTGAACAGGAATGGGTTTGGTTCCATTGGGATTGTGTACAGTGGGAGTGAACGGGAAGGGGTTTGAGTCCATTGGGATTGTGTACAGTGGGATTGAATGGGAAGGGATTTGGTTCCATTAGGATTGCATACATTGGGAGTGAAAGGGAATGTGTTTGTTTCCATTCGGATTGTGTACAGTGGGAATGAATGGTAAGGGGTTTGGGTCCATTGGGATTGTGTACAGTGCGAGTGAATAGGAAGGGGTTTGTGTCCTTTGGGATTGTGAACACTGGGAGTGAACGGGAAGTAGTTTGGTTCCATTGGGATTTTGTACATTGGGATTGAATAGCAATGCATTTGTGTCCATTGGGATTGTGTACAGTTGGAGTGAATGGGAATGGGTTTGGGTCATTGGGATTGTGTATAGTGGGAGTGAACGGGAAGGGGTTTGGGTCCATTGGGATATTGTGCATTAGGAGTGAATGGGAAGGGGTTAGTGTCCATTGTGATTGTGTATAGTGTTAGTTAGCGGGAAGGAGTTTGGATCCATTGGGATTGTGTACAGTGGGAGTGAACGGGAATTGTTTTGGGTCCATTGGGATTGTGTACAGTTGGATTGAAGAAGAAGTGGTTTGGTTCCATTGGGATTGTATACAGTGCAAGTGACCAGGAAGGGGTTTGGGTCCATTAGGATTGTGTACAGTGGGCGTGAATGGGAAGGGGATGGTTTCATTGGGACTGTGTACAGTGGGAGTGAATGGGAAGGGGTTTTGCTCCATTGAGATTGTGCAAACTGGGAATCAGCGTGAAGGGGTTTGGAATTGGGATTGTGTACAGTAGGAGTGAACGGGAAGTGGTTTGTGTCCATTGGGATTGTGTACAGTGGGAGTGTACTGGAAGGGGTTTGTTTCCATTGAGATTGTGTACAGTGGGAGTGAACGGGAAGGGGTTTGGCTCCATTGGGATTGTGTGCAGTGGGAGTGAATGGGAAGGGATTTGGGTCCATTGGGATTGTTTACAGTGGGAGTGACCGGGAAGGGTTTTGTGTACATTGGGATTGTGTACAGTGGGATAAACGGGAAGGGATTTGGAATTGGGATTGTGTACAGTAGGAGTGAATGGGAAGGGATTTGCGTCCATTGGGATTGTGTACAGTAGGAGTGAACGGGAAGGGATTTGTGTCCATTGGGATTGAGTACAGTGGGAGTGAACGGGAAGGGTTTTGCTTCCATTGCGATTGTGTACAGTGGGAGGGAGTGGGAAGGGAAATGTTTCCATGGGTATTGCGTACAGTGGGGGTGAATGAAAAGGCGTTTGTGTCCTTTGGGATTCTGTACTGTGGGAGTGAACGGGAAGGGGTTCTTTTCCATTGGGATTGGGTACAGTAGAATTGAATGGGAAGGGGTTTGTGTTCATTAGGATTGTGTACAGTGGGAGCGAACGGGTAGGGGTTTGGGTCCTTTGGGATTGTGTAAAGTGGGAGTGAACGGGAAGGGGTTAGGGATAGGGATTGTGTACAGTGGGAGTGAACGGGAAGGGGTTTGTGTCCAATGGGATTGTGTACAGTAGGTGTGAACGGTAAGTGGTTTGTGTCCATTGGGATTGGGTACAGTGGGAGTGAACTGGAAGGGTTTTGGGTCCATTGGGATTGTGTACAGTGGGAGTGAACGAGATGGGCTTTGGGTCCATTGGGATTGTGTACAGTGAGAGTGAACAGGAAGGGGTTTGGGTCCATTGGGATTGTGTACAGTGGGAGTGAACTGGTAGGGGTTTGTTTCCATTGAGATTGTGTACAGTGGGAGTGAACGGGAAGCGGTTTTTTCCATTGGGATTGTGTGCAGTGGGGGTGAATGGGAATGCGTTTGTGTCCATTCGGATATAGTACAGTGGGAGAGAACGGGAAGTGGTTTGTGTCCATTGGGATTGGGTACAGTGAGAGTGAACAGGAAGGGGTTTGGGTCCATTGGCATTGTGTACAGTGGGAGTGTACAGGAAGGGGTTTTTTGTTCTTTGGGTTTGTGCACAGTTGGAGTGAATGCGAAGGGTTTTGGTTCCATTGGGATTGTGTACAGTGGGAGTGAATGGGAAGGGGTTTGTGTCCATTTGGATTGTGTACAGTGGGAGTGAACGGGAAAGGGTTTGTGTCCAATGGGATTGCGTTCAGTGGGAGTGAACGGGAAGGGGTTTGGTTCCATTGGGATTGTCTACAGTGGGAGTTAGAGGGAAGGGGTTTTTTAATTAGGATTGTGTACAGTGGGAGTGAACGGGAAGTGATTTGGATTTGGGATTGTGTACAGTAGGAGTGAACGGGAAGGGGTTTGTGTCCATTGGGATTGAGTACACTGGGAGTGAACGGGAAGGGTTTTGGTTCCATTGGGATTGTGTACAGTGGGAGTGAACGGGAAGGGCTTAGGTTCCTTTGGGATTGTGTACAGTGGGAGTGAACGGGAAGGGGATTGTGTCCATTGGGATTGGATACAATGGGAATGAACAGTAAGGAGTTTCGGTCCATTGCGATTGTGTACAGTGGGAGTGAACAGGAAGGGGTTTGGGTCCATTGGGATTGTTTACAGTGGGAGTGAATAGGAAGGGGTTTGTGTCCATTGGGATTGTGAACACTTGGAGTGAACGGGAAGTGGTTTGGTTTCATTGGGATTGTGTACATTGGGAGTGAATAGGAATGCGTTTATGTCCATTGGGATTGTGTAGATTTGGAGTGAATGGGAAGGGGTTTGGGAAATTGGGATTGTGTACAGTGGGAGTGAACGGGAAGGGGTTTGGGTCCATTGGGATATTGTGCAGTAGGACTGAATGGGAAGGGGTTTGTGTCCATTGTGATTGTGTATAATGTTAGTGAGCGGGAAGGAGTTTGGATCCATTGGGATTGTGTACAGTGGGAGTGAACGTGAATTTTTTTGGGTCCATTGGGATTGTGAACAGTTGGATGGACGAAGAAGCGGTTTGGTTTCATTGGGATTGTGTACAGTGCAAGTGACCAGGAAGGGGTTTGGGTCCATTGGGATTGTGTGCAGTGGGAGTGAATGGGAAGGGGTTTGGGTCCATTGGGATTGTGTACAGTGGGTGTGAACGGGAAGGGGTTTGTGTACTTTGGGATTGTGTACAGTGGGATAAACGGGTAGGGATTTGGAATTGGGATTGTGTACAGTAGGAGTGAATGGGAAGGGATTTGTGTCCATTGGGATTGAGTACAGTGGGAGTGAACGGGAAGGGTTTTGCTTCCATTGCGATTGTGTACAGTGGGAGGTAGTGGGAAGGGAAATGTTTCCATGGGTATTGTGTACAGTGGGGGTGAATGAAAAGGCGTTTGTGTTCTTTGGGATTCTGTACAGTGGGATTGAACGGGAAGGGGTTCTTGTCCATTGGGATTGGATACTGTAGAATTGAACGGGAAGGGGTTTGTGTCCTTTAGGCTTGTGTACACTGGGAGTGAACGGGAAGGGGTGTGGGTCCATTGGGATTGTGTACAGTGGGAGTGAATGGGAAGGGGTTTGGGTCCTTTGGGATTGTGTAAAGTGGGAGTGAACAGGAAGGGGTTTGGGATAGGGATTGTGTACAGTGGGAGTGAACGGGATGGGCTTTGGGACCATTGGCACTGTGTACAGTGGGAGTGAACAGGAAGGGGTTTGGGTCCATTGGGATTGTGTACATTGGGAGTGTACAGGAAGGGGTTTGTGTCCATTGGGATTGTGTACAGTGGGAGTGTACAGGAAGGGGTTTTTTGTTCTTTGGGTTTGTGCACAGTTGGAGTGAATGCGAAGGGGTTTGGTTCCATTGGGATTGTGTACAGTGGGAGTGAATGGGAAGGGGTTTGGGTCCATTGGGATTGTGTACAGTGGGAGTGAACGGGAAAGGGGTTGTGTCCAATGGGATTGTGTTCAGTGGGAGTGAACGGGAGGGGGTTTGGGTCCATTGGTATTGTCTACAGTGGGAGTAAGAGGGAAGGGGTTTGTAATTAGGATTGTGTACAGTGGGAGTGAACGGGAAGTGATTTGGATTTGGGATTGTGTACAGAAGGAGTGAATGGGAAGGGGTTTGTTTCCATTGGGATTGAGTACACTGGGAGTGAACGGGAAGTGTTTTGGTTCCATTGGGTTTGTGTACAGTGGGAGTGAACAGGAAGGGGTTTGGGATTGGTATTGTGTACAGTGGGAGTGAACGGGAAGGGCATAGGTTCCATTGGGATTGTGTACAGTGGGAGTGAACGGGAAGGGGATTGTGTCCATTGGGATTGGAAACAATGGGAATGAACAGTAAGGAGTTTCGGTCCATTGCGATTGTGTACAGTGGGAGTGAACAGGAAGGGGTTTGGGTCCATTGGGATTGTGTACAGTGGGAGGGAACGGGAAGGGGTTTGGGGTTCCTTCGGGATTTTGTACAAAGTGAGTGATCGGGAAGGGGTTTGGTTCCATTGGGATTGTGTACATTGAGAGTGAAAGGAAAGTGGTTTGGGTCCACTGGGATTGAGTACAGTGGCAGTGAACGGAAAGGGGGTGGGTCCATTGGGATTGTGTACAGTGGGAGTGAAGGGGAAGAGGTTTGGGATTGGGAATGTGTACAGTGGGAGTGAACAGGAAGGGGATTGGGTCCATTGGGATTGTGTACATGGTGAGTGAATGGGAAGGGGTTTGCTTCCATTTGGATTTTGTACAGTGGGAGTGAACGGGAAGGGGTTTGGTTCCATTGGGATTGTGTACAGTGGGAGTGAACCGGAATGGGTTTGGGTCCATTGGGATTGTGTACAGTGGGAGTGACAGGAAGGGGTTTGGGTCCATTGGGATTGTGTACTGTGGGATTGAATGGGAAGGCGATTGGTTCAATTGGGATTGTGTACAGTGGGAGTGAACGGGAAGGGGTTTGTTTCCATTGGGATTGTGTACAGTGGGATAAACGGGTAGGGATTTGGAATTGGGATTGTGTACAGTAGGAGTGAACGGGAAGGGATTTGTGTCCATTGGGATTGAGTACAGTGGGAGTGAACGGGAAGGGTTTTGCTTCCATTGCGATTGTGTACAGTGGGAGGGAGTGGGAAGGGAAATGTTTCCATGGGTATTGTGTACAGTGGGGGTGAATGAAAAGGCGTTTGTGTTCTTTGGGATTCTGTACAGTGGGATTGAACGGGAAGGGGTTCTTGTCCATTGGGATTGGATACTGTAGAATTGAACGGGAAGGGGTTTGTGTCCTTTAGGCTTGTGTACAGTGGGAGGGAACGTGTAGGGGTTTGGGTCCTTTGGGATTGTGTAAAGTTGGAGTGAACAGGAAGGGGTTTGGGATAGGGATTGTGTACAGTGGGAGTGAACGGGATGGGCTTTGGGACCATTGGCATTGTGTACAGTGGGAGTGAACAGGAAGGGGTTTGGGTCCATTGGGATTGTGTACAGTGGGAGTGTACAGGAAGGGGTTTGGGTCCATTGGGATTGTGTACAGTGGGAGTGTACAGGAAGGGATTTTTTGTTCTTTGGGTTTGTGCACAGTTGGAGTGAATGCGAAGGGGTTTGGTTCCATTGGGATTGTGTAGAGTGGGAGTGAATGGGAAGGGGTTTGGTTCCATTGGGATTGTGTACAGTGGGAGTGAACGGGAAAGGGGTTGTGTCCAATGGGATTGTGTTCAGTGGGAGTGAACGGGAAGGGGATTGGGTCCATTGGTATTGTCTACAGTGGGAGTAAGAGGGAAGGGGTTTGTAATTAGGAATGTGTACAGTGGGAGTGAACGGGAAGTGATTTGGATTTGGGATTGTGTACAGAAGGAGTGAATGGGAAGGGGTTTGTTTCCATTGGGATTGAGTACACTGGGAGTGAACGGGAAGTGTTTTGGTTCCATTGGGTTTGTGTACAGTGGGAGTGAACAGGAAGGGGTTTGGGATTGGTATTGTGTACAGTGGGAGTGAACGGGAAGGGCATAGGTTCCATTGGGATTGTGTACAGTGGGAGTGAACGGGAAGGGGATTGTGTCCATTGGGATTGGAAACAATGGGAATGAACAGTAAGGAGTTTCGGTCCATTGCGATTGTGTACAGTGGGAGTGAACAGGAAGGGGTTTGGGTCCATTGGGATTGTTTACAGTGGGAGTGAATAGGAAGGGGTTTGTGTCCATTGGGATTGTGAACACTTGGAGTGAACGGGAAGTGGTTTGGTTTCATTGGGATTGTGTACATTGGGAGTGAATAGGAATGTGTTTATGTTCATTGGGATTGTGTAGATTTGGAGTGAATGGGAAGGGGTTTGGGAAATTGGGATTGTGTACAGTGGGAGTGAACGGGAAGGGGTTTGGGTCCATTGGGATATTGTGCAGTAGGAGTGAATGGGAAGGGGTTTGTGTCCATTGTGATTGTGTATAATGTTAGTGAGCGGGAAGGAGTTTGGATCCATTGGGATTGTGTACAGTGGGAGTGAACGTGAATTTTTTTGGGTCCATTGGGATTGTGTACAGTTGGATTGAAGAAGAAGCGGTTTGGTTTCATTGGGATTGTGTACAGTGCAAGTGACCAGGAAGGGTTTTGGGTCCATTGGGATTGTGTGCAGTGGGAGTGAATGGGAAGGGGTTTGGGTCCATTGGGATTGTGTACAGTGGGTGTGAACGGGAAGGGGTTTGTGTACTTTGGGATTGTGTACAGTGGGATAAACGGGTAGGGATTTGGAATTGGGATTGTGTACAGTAGGAGTGAACGGGAAGGGATTTGTGTCCATTGGGATTGAGTACAGTGGGAGTGAACGGGAAGGGTTTTGCTTCCATTGCGATTGTGTACAGTGGGAGGGAGTGGGAAGGGAAATGTTTCCATGGGTATTGTGTACAGTGGGGGTGAATGAAAAGGCGTTTGTGTTCTTTGGGATTCTGTACAGTGGGATTGAACGGGAAGGGGTTCTTGTCCATTGGGATTGGATACTGTAGAATTGAACGGGAAGGGGTTTGTGTCCTTTAGGCTTGTGTACAGTGGGAGGGAACGTGTAGGGGTTTGGGTCCTTTGGGATTGTGTAAAGTTGGAGTGAACAGGAAGGGGTTTGGGATAGGGATTGTGTACAGTGGGAGTGAACGGGATGGGCTTTGGGACCATTGGCATTGTGTACAGTGGGAGTGAACAGGAAGGGGTTTGGGTCCATTGGGATTGTGTACAGTGGGAGTGTACAGGAAGGGGTTTGGGTCCATTGGGATTGTGTACAGTGGGAGTGTACAGGAAGGGATTTTTTGTTCTTTGGGTTTGTGCACAGTTGGAGTGAATGCGAAGGGGTTTGGTTCCATTGGGATTGTGTAGAGTGGGAGTGAATGGGAAGGGGTTTGGTTCCATTGGGATTGTGTACAGTGGGAGTGAACGGGAAAGGGGTTGTGTCCAATGGGATTGTGTTCAGTGGGAGTGAACGGGAAGGGGATTGGGTCCATTGGTATTGTCTACAGTGGGAGTAAGAGGGAAGGGGTTTGTAATTAGGAATGTGTACAGTGGGAGTGAACGGGAAGTGATTTGGATTTGGGATTGTGTACAGAAGGAGTGAATGGGAAGGGGTTTGTTTCCATTGGGATTGAGTACACTGGGAGTGAACGGGAAGTGTTTTGGTTCCATTGGGTTTGTGTACAGTGGGAGTGAACAGGAAGGGGTTTGGGATTGGTATTGTGTACAGTGGGAGTGAACGGGAAGGGCATAGGTTCCATTGGGATTGTGTACAGTGGGAGTGAACGGGAAGGGGATTGTGTCCATTGGGATTGGAAACAATGGGAATGAACAGTAAGGAGTTTCGGTCCATTGCGATTGTGTACAGTGGGAGTGAACAGGAAGGGGTTTGGGTCCATTGGGATTGTTTACAGTGGGAGTGAATAGGAAGGGGTTTGTGTCCATTGGGATTGTGAACACTTGGAGTGAACGGGAAGTGGTTTGGTTTCATTGGGATTGTGTACATTGGGAGTGAATAGGAATGCGTTTATGTCCATTGGGATTGTGTAGATTTGGAGTGAATGGGAAGGGGTTTGGGAAATTGGGATTGTGTACAGTGGGAGTGAACGGGAAGGGGTTTGGGTCCATTGGGATATTGTGCAGTAGGAGTGAATGGGAAGGGGTTTGTGTCCATTGTGATTGTGTATAGTGTTAGTGAGCGGGAAGGAGTTTGGATCCATTGGGATTGTGTACAGTGGGAGTGAACGGGAATTGTTTTGGGTCCATTGGGATTGTGTACAGTTGGATTGAAGAAGAAGCGGTTTGGTTTCATTGGGATTGTGTACAGTGCAAGTGACAAGGAAGGGGTTTGGGTCCATTGGGATTGTGTGCAGTGGGAGTGAATGGGAAGGGGTTTGGGTCTATTGGGATTGTGTACAGTGGGTGTGAACGGGAAGGGGTTTGTGTCCATTGGGATTGAGTACAGTGGGAGTGAACGGGAAGGGTTTTGCTTCCATTGCGATTGTGTACAGTGGGAGGGAGTGGGAAGGGAAATGTTTCCATGGGTATTGTGTACAGTGGGGGTGAATGAAAAGGCGTTTGTGTTCTTTGGGATTCTGTACAGTGGGATTGAACGGGAAGGGGTTCTTGTCCATTGGGATTGGATACTGTAGAATTGAACGGGAAGGGGTTTGTGTCCTTTAGGCTTGTGTACAGTGGGAGGGAACGTGTAGGGGTTTGGGTCCTTTGGGATTGTGTAAAGTTGGAGTGAACAGGAAGGGGTTTGGGATAGGGATTGTGTACAGTGGGAGTGAACGGGATGGGCTTTGGGACCATTGGCATTGTGTACAGTGGGAGTGAACAGGATGGGGTTTGGGTCCTTTGGGATTGTGTACAGTGGGAGTGTACAGGAAGGGGTTTGGGTCCATTGGGATTGTGTACAGTGGGAGTGTACAGGAAGGGATTTTTTGTTCTTTGGGTTTGTGCACAGTTGGAGTGAATGCGAAGGGGTTTGGTTCCATTGGGATTGTGTAGAGTGGGAGTGAATGGGAAGGGGTTTGGTTCCATTGGGATTGTGTACAGTGGGAGTGAACGGGAAAGGGGTTGTGTCCAATGGGATTGTGTTCAGTGGGAGTGAACGGGAAGGGGATTGGGTCCATTGGTATTGTCTACAGTGGGAGTAAGAGGGAAGGGGTTTGTAATTAGGAATGTGTACAGTGGGAGTGAACGGGAAGTGATTTGGATTTGGGATTGTGTACAGAAGGAGTGAATGGGAAGGGGTTTGTTTCCATTGGGATTGAGTACACTGGGAGTGAACGGGAAGTGTTTTGGTTCCATTGGGTTTGTGTACAGTGGGAGTGAACAGGAAGGGGTTTGGGATTGGTATTGTGTACAGTGGGAGTGAACGGGAAGGGCATAGGTTCCATTGGGATTGTGTACAGTGGGAGTGAACGGGAAGGGGATTGTGTCCATTGGGATTGGAAACAATGGGAATGAACAGTAAGGAGTTTCGGTCCATTGCGATTGTGTACAGTGGGAGTGAACAGGAAGGGGTTTGGGTCCATTGGGATTGTTTACAGTGGGAGTGAATAGGAAGGGGTTTGTGTCCATTGGGATTGTGAACACTTGGAGTGAACGGGAAGTGGTTTGGTTTCATTGGGATTGTGTACATTGGGAGTGAATAGGAATGTGTTTATGTTCATTGGGATTGTGTAGATTTGGAGTGAATGGGAAGGGGTTTGGGAAATTGGGATTGTGTACAGTGGGAGTGAACGGGAAGGGGTTTGGGTCCATTGGGATATTGTGCAGTAGGAGTGAATGGGAAGGGGTTTGTGTCCATTGTGATTGTGTATAATGTTAGTGAGCGGGAAGGAGTTTGGATCCATTGGGATTGTGTACAGTGGGAGTGAACGTGAATTTTTTTGGGTCCATTGGGATTGTGTACAGTTGGATTGAAGAAGAAGCGGTTTGGTTTCATTGGGATTGTGTACAGTGCAAGTGACCAGGAAGGGTTTTGGGTCCATTGGGATTGTGTGCAGTGGGAGTGAATGGGAAGGGGTTTGGGTCCATTGGGATTGTGTACAGTGGGTGTGAACGGGAAGGGGTTTGTGTACTTTGGGATTGTGTACAGTGGGATAAACGGGTAGGGATTTGGAATTGGGATTGTGTACAGTAGGAGTGAACGGGAAGGGATTTGTGTCCATTGGGATTGAGTACAGTGGGAGTGAACGGGAAGGGTTTTGCTTCCATTGCGATTGTGTACAGTGGGAGGGAGTGGGAAGGGAAATGTTTCCATGGGTATTGTGTACAGTGGGGGTGAATGAAAAGGCGTTTGTGTTCTTTGGGATTCTGTACAGTGGGATTGAACGGGAAGGGGTTCTTGTCCATTGGGATTGGATACTGTAGAATTGAACGGGAAGGGGTTTGTGTCCTTTAGGCTTGTGTACAGTGGGAGGGAACGTGTAGGGGTTTGGGTCCTTTGGGATTGTGTAAAGTTGGAGTGAACAGGAAGGGGTTTGGGATAGGGATTGTGTACAGTGGGAGTGAACGGGATGGGCTTTGGGACCATTGGCATTGTGTACAGTGGGAGTGAACAGGAAGGGGTTTGGGTCCATTGGGATTGTGTACAGTGGGAGTGTACAGGAAGGGGTTTGGGTCCATTGGGATTGTGTACAGTGGGAGTGTACAGGAAGGGATTTTTTGTTCTTTGGGTTTGTGCACAGTTGGAGTGAATGCGAAGGGGTTTGGTTCCATTGGGATTGTGTAGAGTGGGAGTGAATGGGAAGGGGTTTGGTTCCATTGGGATTGTGTACAGTGGGAGTGAACGGGAAAGGGGTTGTGTCCAATGGGATTGTGTTCAGTGGGAGTGAACGGGAAGGGGATTGGGTCCATTGGTATTGTCTACAGTGGGAGTAAGAGGGAAGGGGTTTGTAATTAGGAATGTGTACAGTGGGAGTGAACGGGAAGTGATTTGGATTTGGGATTGTGTACAGAAGGAGTGAATGGGAAGGGGTTTGTTTCCATTGGGATTGAGTACACTGGGAGTGAACGGGAAGTGTTTTGGTTCCATTGGGTTTGTGTACAGTGGGAGTGAACAGGAAGGGGTTTGGGATTGGTATTGTGTACAGTGGGAGTGAACGGGAAGGGCATAGGTTCCATTGGGATTGTGTACAGTGGGAGTGAACGGGAAGGGGATTGTGTCCATTGGGATTGGAAACAATGGGAATGAACAGTAAGGAGTTTCGGTCCATTGCGATTGTGTACAGTGGGAGTGAACAGGAAGGGGTTTGGGTCCATTGGGATTGTTTACAGTGGGAGTGAATAGGAAGGGGTTTGTGTCCATTGGGATTGTGAACACTTGGAGTGAACGGGAAGTGGTTTGGTTTCATTGGGATTGTGTACATTGGGAGTGAATAGGAATGCGTTTATGTCCATTGGGATTGTGTAGATTTGGAGTGAATGGGAAGGGGTTTGGGAAATTGGGATTGTGTACAGTGGGAGTGAACGGGAAGGGGTTTGGGTCCATTGGGATATTGTGCAGTAGGAGTGAATGGGAAGGGGTTTGTGTCCATTGTGATTGTGTATAGTGTTAGTGAGCGGGAAGGAGTTTGGATCCATTGGGATTGTGTACAGTGGGAGTGAACGGGAATTGTTTTGGGTCCATTGGGATTGTGTACAGTTGGATTGAAGAAGAAGCGGTTTGGTTTCATTGGGATTGTGTACAGTGCAAGTGACAAGGAAGGGGTTTGGGTCCATTGGGATTGTGTGCAGTGGGAGTGAATGGGAAGGGGTTTGGGTCTATTGGGATTGTGTACAGTGGGTGTGAACGGGAAGGGGTTTGTGTCCATTGGGATTGAGTACAGTGGGAGTGAACGGGAAGGGTTTTGCTTCCATTGCGATTGTGTACAGTGGGAGGGAGTGGGAAGGGAAATGTTTCCATGGGTATTGTGTACAGTGGGGGTGAATGAAAAGGCGTTTGTGTTCTTTGGGATTCTGTACAGTGGGATTGAACGGGAAGGGGTTCTTGTCCATTGGGATTGGAAAAAGTAGAATTGAACGGGAAGTGGTTTGTGTCCTTTAGGCTTGTGTACAGTGGGAGGGAACAGGTAGGGGTTTGGGTCCTTTGGGATTGTGTAAAGTGGGAGTGAACAGGAAGGGGTTTGGGATAGGGATTGTGTACAGTGGGAGTGAACGGGATGGGCTTTGGGACCATTGGGATTGTGTACAGTGGGAGTGAACAGGAAGGGGTTTGGGTCCATTGGGATTGTGTACAGTGGGAGTGTACAGGAAGGGGTTTTTTGTTCTTTGGGTTTGTGCAGAGTTGGAGTGAATGCGAAGGGGTTTGGTTCCATTGGGATTGTGTACAGTGGGAGTGAATGGGAAGGGGTTTGGGTCCATTGGGATTGTGTACAGTGGGAGTGAACGGGAAAGGGTTTGGGTCCATTGGGATTGTCTACAGTGGGAGTAAGAGGGAAGGGGTTTGTAATTAGGATTGTGTACAGTGGGAGTGAACGGGAAGTGATTTGGATTTGGGATTGTGTACAGAAGGAGTGAACGGGAAGTATTTTGGTTCCGTTGGGTTTGTGTACCGTGGGAGTGAACAGGAAGGGGTTTGGGATTGGTATTGTGTACAGTGGGAGTGAACGGGAAGGGCATAGGTTCCATTGCGATTGTGTACAGTGGGAGTGAACGGGAAGGGGATTGTGTCCATTGGGATTGGAAACAATGGGAATGAACAGTAAGGAGTTTCGGTCCATTGCGATTGTGTACAGTGGGAGTGAACAGGAAGGGGTTTGGGTCCTTTGGGATTGTTTACAGTGGGAGTGAACAGGAAGGGCCTTGGGTCCATTGGGATTGTGTACAGTGGGAGTGAACAGCAAGGGGTTTGGGTCCATTGAGATTGTGTACAGTGGTAGTGAACAGGAAGGGATTTGCGTCCATTTGGATTGTGTACAGTGTGGAGTGAACGAGATGGGCTTTGGGTCCATTGGGATTGTGTACAGTGAGAGTGAACAGGAAGGGGTTTGGGTCCATTGGGATTGTGTACAGTGGGAGTCTACAGGAAGGGGTTTTTTGTTCTTTGGGATTGTGCACAGTTGGAGTGAATTCGAAGGGGTTTGGTTCAATTGGGATTGTGTACAGTGGGAGTGAATGGGAAGGGGTTTGGGTCCATTGGGATTGTGTACAGTGGGAGTGAACGGGAAAGGGTTTGTGTCCAATGGGATTGTATTCAGTGGGAGTGAACGGGAAGGGGTTTGGGTCAATTGGGATTGTCTACAGTGGGAGTGAGAGGGAAGGGGTTTGTAATTAGGATTGTGTACACTGGGAGTTAAAGTGATTTGATTTGGATTTGGGATTGTGTTCAGAAGGAGTGAACGGTTGGGGGTTTGCGTCCATTGGGTTTGTGAACATTGGGATTGAACGCGAAGTGGTTTGGTTCCATTGGGCTTGTGTACAGTGGGAGTTAACGGGAATGAGTTTGTGTCCATTCGGATATAGTACAGTGGGAGAGAACGGGAAGGGGTTTGTTTCCATTGGGATAGTGTACAGTGGGAGTGAACGGGAAGGTTTATGTGTCCATTGGGATTGCATATAGTGGGATTGAATGGGAAAGTATTTGCGTCCATTGGGATTGTGTACAGTGGGAGTGAATGGGAAGAAGTTTGTGTCCATTGGGATTGTGTACAGTGGGAGTGAACGGGAAGGTGTTTGGTTTCATTGTGACTGTGTACAGTGGGAGTGAATGGGAAGGGGTTTTGCTCCTTTGAGATTGTGCACAGTGGGAATCAGCGTGAAGGGGTTTGGAATTGGGATTGTGTACAGTAGGAGTGAACGGGAAGGGGTTTGTGTCCATTGGGCTTGTGTACAGTGGGAGTGAACGGGAAGGGGTTTGAGCCCATTGGGATTGTGTACAATGGGAGTGAACGAGATGGGCTTTGGGTCCATTGGGATTGTATACAGTGAGAGTGAACAGGAAGGGGTTTGGGTCCATTGAGATTGTGTACAGTGGGAGTGTACAGGAAGGGGTTTTTTGTTCTTTGGGTTTGTGCACAGTTGGAGTGAATTCGAAGGGGTTTGGTTCCTTTGGGATTGTGTACAGTGGGAGTGAATGGGAAGGGGTTTGGGTCCATTGGGATTGTGTACAGTGGGAGTGAACGGGAAAGGGTTTGTGTCCAATGGGATTGTGTTCAGTGGGAGTGAACGGGAAGGGATTTGTTTCCATTGGGATTGTCTACAGTGGGAGTTAGAGGGAAGGGGTTTGTAATTAGGATTGTGTACTTTGGGAGTGAACGGGAAGTGATTTGGATTTGGGATTGTGTACAGAAGGAGTAAACGGGAAGGGGTTTGTGTCCATTTGGATTGAGTACACTGGGAGTGAACGGGAAGGGTTTTGGTTCCATTGGGATTGTGTACAGTGGGAGTGAATAGGAAGGGGTTTGGGATTGGGATTGTGTACAGTGGGAGTGAACGGGAAGGGGATTGTGTCCATTGGGATTGGAAACAATGGGAATGAACAGTAAGGAGTTTCGGTCCATTGCGATTGTGTACAGTGGGAGTGAACAGGAAGGGGTTCTGGGTCCATTGGGATTGTTTACAGTGGGAGTGAATAGGAAGGTGTTTGTGTCCATTGGGATTGTGAACACTTGGAGTGAACGGGAAGTGGTTTGGTTCCATTGGGATTGTGTACATTGGGAGTGAATAGGAATGCCTTTGTGTCCATTGGGATTGTGTACAGTTGGAGTGAATGGGAAGGGGTTTGGGTCATTGGGATTGTGTACAGTGGGAGTGAACGGGAAGGGGTTTGGGTCCATTGGGATATTGTGCAGTAGGAGTGAATGGGAAGGGGTTTGTGTCCATTGTGATTGTGTATAGTGTTAGTGAGCGGGAAGGAGTTTGGATCCATTGGGATTGTGTAAAGTGGGAGTGAACGGGAATTGTTTTGGGTCCATTGGGATTGTGTAAAGTTGGATTGAAGCAGAAGTGGTTTGGTTCCATTGGGATTGTGTACAGTGCAAGTGACCAGGAAGGGGTTTGGGTCCATTAGGATTGTGTAAAGTGGGAGTGAATGGGAAGGGGTTGGTTTCATTGGGACTGTGTACAGTGGGAGTGAATGGGAAGGGGTTTTGCTCCATTGAGATTGTGCACAGTGGGAATCACCGTGAAGGGGTTTGGAATTGGGATTGTGTACAGTAGGAGTGAACGGGAAGCGGTTTGTGTCCATTGGGATTGTGTACAGTGGGAATGAACTGGAAGGGGTTTGTTTCCATTGAGATTGTGTACAGTGGGAGTGAACGGGAAGGGGTTTGGTTCCATTGGGATTGTGTGCAGTGGGAGTGAAAGGGAAGGGGTTTGGGTCCATTGGGATTGTGTACAGTGGGTGTGAACGGGAAGGGGTTTGTGTACTTTGGGATTGTGTACAGTGGGATAAACGGGAAGGGATTTGGAATTGGGATTGTGTACAGTAGGAGTGAAAGGGAAGGGGTTTGGGTCCATTGGGATTGTGTACAGTGGGAGTGAACAGGAAGGGTTTTGGGATAGGGATTGTGTACAAAGGGAGTGAACGGGAAGGGGTGTGTGTCCAATGGGATTCTGTACAGTAGCTGTGAACAGTTAGTGGTTTGTGTCCATTGGGATTGGGTACAAAGGGAGTGAACTGGAAGGGTTTTGGGTCCATTGGGTTTGTGTACAGTGGGAGTGTACAGGAAGGGGTTTTTTGTTCTTTGGGTTTGTGCACAGTTATAGTGAATGCGAAGGGGTTTGGTTCCATTGGGATATTGTGCAGTAGGAGTGAATGGGAAAGGGTTTGTGTCCAATGGGATTGTGTTCAGTGGGAGTGAACGGGAAGGGGTTTGGTTCCATTGGGATTGTCTACAGTGGGAGTTAGAGGGAAGGGGTTTGCAATTAGCATTGTGTACAGTGGGAGTGAACGGGAAGTGATTTGGAATTGGGATTGTGTACAGTAGGAGTGAACGGGAAGGGATTTGTGTCCATTGGGATTGAGTACAGTGGGAGTGAACGGGAAGGGTTTTGCTTCCATTGCGATTGTGTACAGTGGGAGGGAGTGGGAAGGGAAATGTTTCCACGGGTATTGTGTACAGTGGGGGTGAATGAAAAGGCGTTTGTGTCCTTTGGGATTCTGTACAGTGGGAGTGAACGGGAAGGGGTTCTTGTCCATTGGGATTGGGTACAGTAGAATTGAACGGGAAGGGGTTTGTGTCCATTAGGATTGTGTACAGTGGGAGGGAACGTGTAGGGGTTTGGTTCCTTTGGGATTGTGTAAAGTGGGAGAGAACAGGAAGGGGTTTGGGATTGGGATTGTGTACAGTGGGAGTGAACGGGAAGGGGTTTGGGTCCATTGGGATTGTGTACAGTGGGAGTGAACAGGAAGGGGTTTGGGTCCATTGGGATTGTGTACAGTGGGAGTGAACGGGAAGGGGGTTGGATCCATTGGGATTGTGTACAGTGGGTGTGAACGGGATGGGCTTTGGGACCATTGGGATTGTGTACAGTGGGAGTGAACGGGAAGGGGTTTGGGTCCATTGGGATTGTGTACAGTGGGAGTGTACAGGAAGGGGTTTTTTGTTCTTTGGGTTTGTGCACAGTTGGAGTGAATGCGAAGGGGTTTGGTTCCATTGGGATTGTGTACAGTGGGAGTAAATGGGAAGGGGTTTGGGTCCATTGGGATTGTGTACAGTGGGAGTGAACGGGAAAGGGTTTGTGTCCAATGGGATTGTGTTCAGTGGGAGTGAACGGGAAGGGGTTTGGTTCCATTGGGATTTTCTACAGTGGGAGTTAGAGGGAAGGGGTTTGTAATTAGGATTGTGTACAGTGGGAGTGAACGGGAAGTGATTTGGATTTGGGATTGTGCACAGAAGGAGTGAACGGGAAGGGGTTTGTGTCCATTGGGATTGAGTACACTGGGAGTGAACGGGAAGGGTTTTGGTTCCATTGGGATTGTGTACAGTGGGAGTGAACAGGAAGGGGTTTGGGATTGGTATTGTGTACAGTGGGAGTGAACGGGAAGGGCTTAGGATCCATTGGGATTGTGTACAGCGGGAGTGAACGGGAAGGGGATTGTGTCCATTGGGATTGGAAACAATGGGAATGAACAGTAAGGAGTTTCGGTCCATTGCGATTGTGTACAGTGGGAGTGAACAGGAAGGTGTTTGGGGCCATTGGGATTGTTTACAGTGAGAGTGAACAGGAAGGGCCTTGGGTCCATTGAGATTGTGCACAATGGTCGTGAACAGGAAGGGGTTTGTGTCCATTTGGATTGTGTACAGTGTGGAGTGAACGAGATGGGCTTTGGGTCCATTGGGATTGTGTACAGTGAGAGTGAACAGGAAAGGTTTTATGTCCAATGGGATTGTATTCAGTGGGAGTGAACGGGAAGCGGTTTGGGTCCATTGGGATTGTCTACAGTAGGAGTGAGAGGGAAGGAGTTTGTAATTAGGATTGTGTTCAGTGGGAGTGAACGGGAAGGGGTTTGGGTCCATTGGGATTGTCTACAGTGGGAGTGAGAGGGAAGGGGTTTGTAATTAGGATTGTGTACAGTGGGAGTGAACGGGAAGTGATTTGGATTTGGGATTGTGTTCAGTAGGAGTGAACGGGTAGGGGTTTGCGTCCATTGGGTTTGTGAACACTGGGATTGAACGGGAAGTGGTTTGGTTCCATTGGGCTTGTGTACAGTGGGAGTGAACGGGAATGCGTTTGTGTCCATTCGGATATAGTACAGTGGGAGAGAACGGGAAGGGGTTTGTGTCGATTGGGATAGTGTACAGTGGGAGTGAACGGGCAGGTTTTTGTGTCCATTGGGATTGCATATAGTGGGATTGAATGGGAATGTATTTGCGTCCATTGGGATTGTGTACAGTGGGAGTGAATGGGATGAATTTTGTGTCCATTGGGATTGTGTACAGTGGGAAAGAACTGGAAGGGGTTTGTGTTCATAGGGATTGAGTACAGTGGGAGTGAACGGGAAGGGTTTTGGTTTCATTGGGACTGTGTACAGTGGGAGTGAATGGGAAGGGGTTTTGCTCCTTTGAGATTGTGCCTAGTGGGAATCAGCGTGAAGGGGTTTGGAATTGGGATTGTGTACAGTAGGAGAGAACGGGAAGGGGTTTGTGTCCATTGGGATTGTGTACAGTGGGAGTGAACTGGTAGGGGTTTGTTTCCATTGAGATTGTGTACAGTGGGAGTCAACGGGAAGCGGTTTGGTTCCATTGGGATTGTGTGCAGTGGGAGTGAATGGGAAGGGGTTTGGGTCCATTGGGATTGTGTACAGTGGGAGTGAACGGGAATGCATTTGTGTCCATTCGGATATAATACAGTGGGAGAGAACGGGAAGGGGTTTGTGTCCATTGGGATTGTGTACAGTGGGAGTGAATGGGAAGAAGTTTGTGTCCATTAGGATTGTGTACAGTGGGAAAGAACTGGAAGGGGTTTGTGTCCATTGGGATTGTGTACAGTGGGAGTGAACGGGAAGGGGTTTGGTTGCATTGGGATTGTTTACATTGGGAATGATGGGAAGGGGTTTGGTTCCATTGAGATTGTGAACAGTGGGAGTGCAGGGAGGGGATTTGGAATTGTGATTGTTTAGATTGGGAGCAAGCTGGAAGGGGTTTGTGTCCTTTGGGATTGTGTACAGTGGGAGTGAACGGGAAGCGGTTTGGGTGCATTGGGATTGTGCACAGTGGGAGTGAACTGGAAGGAGGTTTGGTTCATTGCGATTGTGTATAGTGGGAGTGAACGGTAAGGGGTTTGAGTCCAATGGGATTGTGAACACTGGGAGTGAACGGGAAGTGGTTTGGTGCCATTGCGATTGCATACATTGGGAGTGAAAGGGTATGTCTTTGTGTCCATTCGGATTGTGTACAGTGGGAGTGAATGGTAAGGGGTTTGGGTCCATTGGGATTGTGTACAGTGGGAGTGAATAGGAAGGGTTTTGTGTCCATTGGGATTGTGAACACTGGGAGTGAACGGGAAGTGGTTTGGTTCCATTGGGATTGGGTACATTGAGAGTGATTAGGAATGTGTTTGTGTCCATTGGGATTGTGTACAGTTGGAGTGAATGGGAAGGGGTTTGGGTCATTAGGATTGTGTACAGTGGGAGTGAACGGGAAGGGGTTTGGGTCCATTGGGATATTGTGCAGTAGGAGTGAATGGGAAGGGGTTTGTGTCCATTGTGATTGTGTACAGTGTTAGTGAGCAGGAAGGAGTTTGGATCCATTGGGATTGTGTACAGTGGGAGTGAACGTGAATTTTTTTGGGTCCATTGGGATTGTGTACAGTTGGATTGAAGAAGAAGTGGTTTGGTTCCATTGGGATTGTGTACAGTGCGAGTGACCAGGAAGGGGTTTGGGTCCATTAGTATTGTGTACTGTGGGAGTGAATGGGAAGGGGTTTGGTTTCATTGGGACTGTGTACAGTGGGAGTGAATGGGAAGGTGTTTTGCTCCATTGAGATGGTGCACAGTGGGAATCAGCGTGAAGGGGTTTGGAATTGGGATTGTGTACAGTAGGAGTGAACGGGGAGGGGTTCGTGTCCAGTGGCATTGTGTACAGTGGGAGTGAACTGGAAGGGGTTTGTTTCCATTGAGATTGTGTACAGTGGGAGTGAACGGGAAGGGGTTTGGTTCCATTGGGATTGTGTGCAGTGGGAGTGAACGGGAAGGGGTTTGGGTCCATTGGGATTGTGTACAGCGGGAGTGAATGGGAAGAAGTTTGTGTCCATTGGGATTGTGTACAGTGGGAAAGAACTGGAAGGGGTTTGTGTCCATTGGGATTGAGTACAGTGGGAGTGAACGGGAAGGGATTTGGTTTCATTGGGACTGTGTACAGTGGGAGTGAATGGGAAGGGGTTTTGCTCCTTTGAGATTGTGCACAGTGGGAATCAGCATGAAAGGGTTTGGAATTGGGATTGTGTACAGTAGGAGTGAACGGGAAGGGGTTTGTGTCCATTGGGATTGTGTGCAGTTGGAGTGAATGGGAAGGGGTTTGGGTCCATTGGGATTGTGTACAGTGGGAGTGAACGAGAATGCGTTTGTGTCCATTCGGATATAATACAGTGGGAGAGAACGGGAAGGGGTTTGTGTCCATTGGGATTGTGTACAGTGGGAGTGAATGGGAAGAGGTTTGTGTCCATTGGGATTGTGTACAGTGGGAAAGAACTGGAAGGGGTTTGTGTACATTGGGATTGTGTACAGTGGGATTGAACAGGAAGGGCTTTGGTTGCATTGGGATTGTTTACAGTGGGAATGATGGGAAGGGGTTTGGTTCCATTGGGATTGTGTACAGTGGGAGTGAACGGGAAGGGGTTTGGGTCCATTGGGATTTTGTACAGTGGGAGTGAACGGGAAGGGGTTTGTGTACATTGGGATTGTGTACAGTGGGATAAACGGGAAGGCATTTGGAATTGGGATTGTGTACAGTAGGAGTGAATGGGAAGGGATTTGTGTCCATTGGGATTGAGTACAGTGGGAGTGAACGGGAAGGGTTTTGCTTTATTGCGATTGTGTACAGTGGGAGGGAGTGGGAAGGGAAATGTTTCCATGGGTATTGTGTACAGTGGGGGTGAATGAAAAGGCGTTTGTATCCATTAGGATTGTGTACAGTGGGAGGAACGGGTAGGGGTTTGGGTCCATTGGGATTGTGTAAAGTGGTAGTGAACAGGAAGGAGTTTGGGATTGGGATTGTGTACAGTGGGACTGAATGGGAAGGGGTTTGTGTCCATTGGGATTGTTTACTTTAGGTGTGAACGGTAAGTGGTTTGTGTCCATTGGGATTGGGTACAGTGGGAGTGAACTGGAAGGGGTTTGGGTCCATTGGGATTGTGTACAGTGGGAGTGAACGAGATGGGCTTTGGGACCATTGGGGTTGTGTACAGTGAGAGTGAACAGGAAGGGGTTTGTGTCAAAAGGGATTGTCTACAGTGGGAGTGTAGAGGAAGGGGTTTTTTGTTCTTTGGGATTGTGCACAGTTGGAGCGAATTCGAAGGGGTTTGGTTCCATTGTGATTGTGTACAGTGGGAATGAATGGGAAGGGGTTTGGGTCCTTTGGGATTGTGTACAGTGGGAGTGAAAGGGAAAGGTTTTATGTCCAGTGGGATTGTGTTCAGTGGGAGTGAACGGGAAGGGGTTTGGGTCCATTGGGATTGTCTACAGTGGGAGTGAGACGGAAGGGGTTTGTAATTAGGATTGTGTACAGTAGGAGTGAACGGGAAGTGACTTGGATTTGGGATTGTGTACAGTAGGAGTGAACGGGAAGGGGTTTGTGTCCATTGGGTTTGTGAACACTGGGATTGAACGGGAAGGGGTTTGGTTCCATTGGGCTTGTGTACAGTGGGAGTGAACGGGAATGCGTTTGTGTCCATTCGGATATAGTACAGTGGGAGAGAACGGGAAGGGGTTTGTGTCCATTGGGATAGTGTACAGTGGGAGTGAACGGGAAGGTTTTTGTGCCCATTGCGATTGCATATAGTGGGATTAAATGGGAATGTGCTTGCGTCCATTGGGCTTGTGTACAGTGGGAGTGAATGGGAAGAAGTTTGTGTCCATTGGGATTGTGTACAGTGGGAAAGAACTGGAAGGGGTTTGTGTCCATTGGGATTGTGTACAGTGGGAGTGAACGGGAAGGGGTTTGGTTGCATTTGGATTGTGTACATTGGGAATGATGGGAAGGGGTTTTGTTCCATTGAGATTGTGAACAGTGGGAGTGAAGGGAGGGGATTCGGAATTGGGATTGTTTACAGTGGGAGCAAGCTGGAAGGGGTTTGTGTCCTTTGGGATTGTGTACAGTGGGAGTGAACGGGAATGGGTTTGGTTAAATTGGGATTGTGTACATTGGGAATGATGGGAAGGGATTTGTTCCATTGGGATTGTGTACAGTTGGAGTGAATTGGTTGGGATTTGGAATTGGGATTGTGTACAGTTGGAGTGAATGGGAATGGGTTTGGTTAAATTGGGATTGTGTACAGTGGGAATGATTGCAAGGGGTTTGGTTCCATTTGGATTATGTACAGTGGGAGTGAACGTGATGTGGTTTGGGTCCATTGGGATTGTGTACAGTGGGACTGAACGGGAAGGGGTTTGGGTCCATTGGGATTGCATACAGTGTTAGTGAATGGCCATGTGTTTGTGTCCATTGGCATTGTGTACAGTGGGAGTGAACAGTAAGGGGTTTGGGATTGGGATTGTGTACAGTTGGAGTGAACTGGAAGGGGTTTGGTTCCATTGGGATTGTGTACAGTGGGAGTGAACGGGAAGGTGTTTGGGTCCATTGGGATTGTGTACAGTGTGAGTGAACTGGAAGGGGTTTGGGTCAATTTGGATTGTGTACAGTGGGATTGAATGAAAGGGGTTTGTGTCCATTGGGATTGTGTACAGTGGGAGTGAACGGGAAGGGGTTTGTGTCCATTGGGTTTGTGTACATTGGGAGTGAACGGGTAGGGGTTTTGGTCCATTGGGATTGTGTACAGTGGGAGTGAACGGGAAGGGGTTTGTTTCCATTGGGATTGTGTACAGTGGGATTGAATGGGAATGAGTTTGTGTCCATTGGGATTGTGTACAGTGGGAGTGGACGGGAAGGATTTGTGTCCATTGGGATTGTGTACAGTGGGATTGAAGTGGAAGGGGTTTGTGTCTATTGGCATGGTGTTCAGTGGGTGTGAACAGGAAGGGGTTTGTTTCCATTGGGATTGTGTAAAGCGGGAGTGAACAGGATAGGGTTTGTGTCCATTGGATTTGTGGAAAGTGTGAGTGAACGGGAATGAGTGTGTGTCCATTGGGATTGTCTACAGTGAGAGTGAAAGGGAAGGGGTTTGGGTGCATTGGGATTGTGCTCAGTGGGAATGAACGGGAATGAGTTTGTGTCCTTTGGGATTGTGTGCAGTGGGACTAAACGTGAAAGGTTTTGGGTCCATTGGGATTATGTACATTTGGACTGAACGGGAAGGGGTTTGTGTCCATTGGGATTGTGTACGGTGGGAGTGAACGGGAAGGGTTTTGTGTCCATTGGGATTCTGTACAGTGGGAGTGATCGGGAAGGTGTTTGTGTCAATTGGGATTGTGTACAGTGGGATGAACGGGAAGGGATTTGGAATTGGGATTGTGTTCATTAGAAGTGAACGGGAAAGGATTTGTGTCCATTGGGATTGAGTACACTGGGAGTGAACGGGAAGGGTTTTGGTTCCATTGGGATTGTGTACAGTGGGAGTGAACAGGAAGGGGTTTGGGATTGGTATTGTGTACAGTGGGAGTGAACGGGAAGGGGTTAGGTTCCATTGGGATTGTGTACAGTGGGAGTGAACGGGAAGGGAATTGTGACCATTGGGATTGGAAAGATTGGGAATGAACAGTAAGGAGTTTCGGCCCATTGCGATTGTGTACAGTGGGAGTTTACAGGAAGGGGTTTTAGGTCCATTGGGTTTGTTTACAGTGGGAGTGAACAGGAAGGGCCTTGGGTCCATTGGGATTGTGTACAGTGGGAGTGAACAGGAAGGGCCTTGGGTCCATTGGGATTGTGTACAGTGGGAGTGAACAGGAAGGGGTTTGGGTCCATTGAGATTGTGTACAGTGGGAGTGAACAGGAAGGGGTTTGCGTCCATTTGGATTGTCTACAGTCGGTGTGAACGGGAAGGGGTTTGCGTCCATTTGGATTGTGTACAGTGGGTATGAACGGGAAGGGGTTTGCGTCCATTTGGATTGTGTACAGTGGGCGTGAATGGGAAGGGTTTTGGGTCCACTGGGATTGTGTACAGTGGGAGTGAATGGGAAGGGGTTTGTGTCCTTTGGGATTTTGTACCGTGCGATAAACAGGAAGGGATTTGGAATTGGGGTTTTGTACATTATTAGTGAACGGGAAGGGATTTGTGTCGATTGGGATTGTTTACAGTGGGATTGAACGGGAAGGGGTTTGATGTACATCGGGATTGTGTACAGTGGGAGTGGACGGGAAGGGTTTTGGTTCCATTGGGATTGTGTAGTTGGAGTGAGTGGGAAGGGAAATATTTCCATGGGTATTGTGTACAGTGGGAGTGAATGGAAAGGGGTTTGTGTCCTTTGGGATTGTGTACAGTTGGAGTGAACTGGAAGGGGTTTGGGTCCATTGGGATTGTGTACATTGGGAGTGAACGGAAAGGGGTTTGTGTCCATTGGGATTGTGTAAAGTGGGAGTGAACGAGAAGGGATTTGGGTGCATTGGGATTGTGCTCAGTGGGAATGAACGGGAATGAGTTTGGGACCTTTGGGATTGTGTACAGTGGGAGTAAACGGGAAAGGGTTTGGTTCCATTAGGATTGTGTACAGTGGGAGTGATCGGGAAGGGGTTTTTGTCAGTTGGGATTGTGTACAGTGGGATAAACAGGAAGGGAATTGGAATTGGGATTGTGTTCAGTAGGAGTGAACGGGAAAGAATTTGTGTGCATTGGGATTGTGTACAGTGGTAGTGAACGGGAAGGGTTTTGGTTCCATTGGGATTGTGTACAGTGGGAGTGAACGGGAAGGGGATTGTGTCCATTGGGATTGTGTACAGTGGGAGTGAACGGGAAGGGGTTTGGGTCCATTGGGATTGTGTACAGTGGGAGTGAATGGGAAATGGTTTGGGTCCATTGGGATTGTGTACAGTGGGAGTGAACGGGAAGGGTTTTGTGTCCATTGG
The DNA here is from genome assembly GCF_017639515.1 of Carcharodon carcharias. Classification (NCBI taxonomy): domain Eukaryota; kingdom Metazoa; phylum Chordata; class Chondrichthyes; order Lamniformes; family Lamnidae; genus Carcharodon; species Carcharodon carcharias. The sequence continues at coordinate 628,926 of NW_024470797.1, read as the reverse complement.
GATTGTGTACAGTGGGATTGAATGGGAATGAGTTTGTGTCCATTGGGATTGTGTACAGTGGGAGTCAACAGGAAGGGGTTTGTGTCCATTGGATTTGTGGACAGTGTGAGTGAACGGGAATGAGTTTGTGTCCATTGGGAATGTCTACAGTGGGAGTGAAAGGTAAGGGGTTTGCGTGCATTGGGATTGTGCTCAGTGGAAATGAACGGGAATGAGTTTGGGTCCTTTGGGATTGTGTACAGTGGGAGTAAATGGGAAAGGGTTTGGGTCCATTGGGATTGTGTACAGTGGGAGTGTTCGGGAAGGTGTTTGTGTCATTTGGGATTGTGTACTGTGGGAGTGAACAGGAAGGGGTTTGGGAAAGGTATTGTGTACAGTGGGAGTGAACGAGAAGGGTTTAGGTTCCATTGGGATTGTGTTCAGTGGGAGTGAACGGGAAGGGGATTGTCTCCATTGGGATTGGAAACAGTGGGAATGAACAGTAAGGAGTTTTGTTCCATTGCGATTGTGTACAGAGGGAGTTAGTGGGAAGGGAAATGTTTCCATGGGTATTCTGTACAGTGGGACTGAATGGGAAGGTGTTTGGATCCATTGGTTTTGTGTCCAGTGGGAGTGAACGGGAAGGGGTTTGGGACCATTTGGATGTTGTACAGTGGGAGTCAACATAAAGGCATTTGTTTCCATTGGGATTATGTACATTGGGAGTGAATGGAATCGGGTTTGTGTCCATTGGGTTTGTGAAAACTGGGATTGAACATGAAGGGGTTTTGTTCCATTGGGACTATGTACAGTGAGAGTGAACGGGAAGTGGTTTGTGTCCATTGGGATTCTGTACTCTGGGAGTGAACAGAAAAGGGTTTTTGTCCATTGGGATTCTGTACAGTGGGAGTGATTGGGAAGGGTTTTGGATCCATTGGGATTGTGTACAGTGGGAGTGAATGGGAAGGGGTTTGCGTCCATTGGGATTGTGTACAGTGGGATTGAATGAGAAGGGTTTTGTGTCCATTGGCATTGTGTACAGTGGGAGTGAACTGGAAGGGGTTTGTGTCCATTGGGATTGTGTACAAAGGGATTGAACGGGAATGGTTTTGGTTCCATTGGGATTGTGTACGGTGGGAGTGAACGGGAAGGGGTTTGTGTCCATTGGGATTGTGTACAAAGGGATTGAACGGGAAGTGGTTTGTGTCCATTGGGATTGTGTACAGTGGGAGAGAACGGGAAGTGGTTTGTGTCCATTGGGATTGTGTACAGTGGGAGTGAACGGGAAGGGTTTTGGTTCCATTGGGATTGTGTAAAGTGGGAGTGAGCTGGAAGGGATTTGGGTCCATTGGGATTGTGTAAAGTGGGAATGATCGGGAAGAGGTTTGAATCCATTGGGATTGCGCACAGTGGGAGTGAACGGGAAGCGATTTGGGTCCATTGGAATTATGTACAGTGGGAGTAAATGGTAAGTGTTTTTTGTCCATTCGGATTGTGTTCAGTGGGAGTGAACGGGAAGGGGTTTGCTTCCATTGTGATTGTGTAAAGTGGGAGTGAATCGGAAGGTGTTTGGGTCCAATGGGATTGTGTACAGTGGGAGTGAACGGGAAGGGGTTTGGGTCCATTGGGATTGTGTATGGTGGGAGTTAACGGGAATGGGTTTGCGTCCATTGGTATTGTGTACGGTGGGATTGAATGAGAAGGGTTTTGTGTCCATTGGGATTGTGTACAGTGGGAGTGAACTGGAATGGGTTTGGGTCCATTGGGATTGTGTAGAGAAGGATTGAATGGGAATGGTTTTGTGTTGATTGGGATTGTGTACAGTTGGAGTGAACGGGAAGGGTTTTGGTTCCATTGGGATTGTGTACCGTTGGAGGGAACTGGAAGGGGATTGGGTCCCTTGGTAGTGTGTACAGTGGGAGAGAACGGGAAGTGGTTTGTGTCCATTGGGATTGTGTACAGTGGGAGTGAAAGGGAAGGGGTTTGGTTCCATTGGGATTGTGTACAGTGGGAGTGAATGGGAAAGGTTTTGGGTCCATTGGAATTGTGTACAGTGGGAGTAAACGGGAAGTGTTTTTTGTCCATTGGGATTGTGTTCGATGGGAGTGAACGGGAAGGGGTTTGCTTCCATTGGGATTGTGTACAGTGGGAGTCAACGGGAAGGGGTTTGGGTCCATTGGGATTGTGTACAGTGGGAGTGAACGTGAAAGGGTTTGCTTCCATTGGGATTGTTTACAGTGGGATTGAACGGGAAGGGGTTTGGGTCCATTGGGATTGTGTACAGTGGGAGTGAACGGGAAGGGGTTTGGGTCCACTGGATTGTGTACAGTGGAAGTGAACATGAAGGGGTTTTTTTCCATTGGGATTGTGTACATTGGGAGTGAACGGGAAGGGGTTTGAGTCCATTGGGATTGAATGCAGTGGGAGTGAATGGGAAGGGCTTTGGGTCCATTGGAATTGTGTATGGTGGGAGTGAACGGGAAGGGGTTTGGATGCTTTGGGATTGTGTACAGTGGGAGTGAACAGGAAGTGGTTTGGTTCCATTGGGATTGTGTACACTGGGAGTGAAGGGGAAGGGGTTTGGGTCCATTGGGATTGTGTACAGTGGGAGTGAACGGGAAGGGGTTTGGTTCCTTTGGGATTGTGTACGGTGGGAGTGAATGAGAAGGGGTTTTTACTCTGTTCAATCCATTTGTTTGACAGATTGGGATTGTGAGTTCGGGATATGATGCCGCCTGTTCAGCTGACAACATGGGATACTACACCAACGTGGTCAGGATGATGGAGTGGGTCAGGGAAAAGGTCACCGACCTCCAGTTCGATTAGTGTTTGATCCCTGGGTTTAACCATCGTTCATCATTGATGATCTGAGACCTTCAAAAAAACAAAGCTTCACGAAAGGACAGCACCCTCCCCTTTCTCTCCCTCTCAGGGAGGTATCTGTACACTGACTGGTGTCTCTCAGCCCCTCTCTCTCTCAGGGAGATTTCTGTAGACTGACTGGTGTCTCTCAGTCCCTCTCTCTTTCAGGGAGATATCTGTACACTGACTGGTGTCTCTCAGTCCCTCTCTCTCAGGGAGATATCTGGACACGGACTGGTGTCTCTCAGTCCCTCTCTCTCTTAGAGACATATCTATACACTGACTGGTGTCTCTCAGTCCTTCTCTCTCAGGGAGATATCTGTACAGTGACTGGTGTCTCTCAGTCCCTCTCTCTCTCAGGGAGATATCTGTACACTGACTGGTGTCTCTCAGTCCCTCTCTCTCTCAGGATGATATCTGTACACTGACTGGTGTCTCTCATTCCCTCTCTCTCTCTCAGGGAGATATCTGTACATTGACTGGTGTCTCTCAGTCCCTCTCTTTCTCAGGGAGATATCTGTATACTGACTGGTGTCTCTCAGTCCCTCTCTCTCAGGGAGATGTCTGTACACTGACTGGTGTCTCTCAGTCCCTTGATCTCAGGGATATATCAGTACACTGACTGGTGTCTCTCAGTCCCCTCCCTCTCAAAGAGATATCTGTACACTGACTGGTGTCTCTCAGTCCCTCTCTCTCTCAGGGTGATATCTGTACACTGACTGGTGTCTCTCATTCCCTATCTCTCTCAGGGAGATATCTGTATACTTTCTGATGTCTCTCAGTCACTCTCCTCAGGGAGATATCTGTACACTGACTGGTTTCTCTCAGTCCCTCTCTCTCAGGGAGATATCTCTACACTGACTGGTGTCTCTCAGTCCCCTCTCTCTCAGGGAGACATCTGTACACTGACTGGTGTCTCTCAGTCCCTCTCTCTCTCAGGGAGATATCTGTACAGTGACTGGTCTCTCTCAGTCAGTTTCTCTCAGGGAGATATCTGTACACTGACTGGTATCTCTCAGTCCCCTCTCTCTCAGGGAGATATCTGTACACTGACTGGTGTCTCTCATTGCCTCTCTCTCTCAGGGAGATATCTGTACACTGACTGGTGTCTCTCACTCCCCTCCCTCTCAGGGAGGTATCTGTACACTGACTGGTGTCTCTCAGTCCCTCTCTCTCTCAGGGAGATATCTGTACACTGACTGGTTTTTCTCAGTCCCTCTCTCTCTCTCAGGGAGATATCTGTACACCGACTGGTGTCTCTAGTCCATCTCTCTCTCAGGGAGATATCTGTACACTGACTGGTGTCTCTCAGTCCCCCCTCTCTCTCAGGGAGATATCTGTACACTGACTGGTGTCTCTCAGTCTCTCTCTCTCAGGGAGATATCTGTTCACTGACTGGTGTCTCTCAGTCCCCTCTCTCTCTCAGGGAGATATCTGTACACTGACTGGTGTCTCTCAGTCCCTCTCTCTATCAGGGAGATAACTGTGCACTGACTGGTGTCTCTCAGTCCCTCTCTCTCAGGGAGATGTCTGTACACTGACTGGTGTCTCTCAGTCCCTCTCTCTCAGGGAGATATCTGTACATTGACTGGTGTCTCTCAGTCACTCTC